>NC_054699.1:33575856-33875856 GCF_016097555.1 Gigantopelta aegis
ACTACTAGTACCAACAATAATAAACGGTGCATCTAATTGCTAATAACAATTAATAGGTTAGCCACTAGTACCCGGTGCCGAATAGCAAATGTAGGCTATTGCGGTTTATATATAAAATTTATTATTTCAAACACTGTAGTATAGTCAACATGGTCAGTGACGGACTAATATCGTCGTCTTATTCCGATTCAAGTATCATGATTGTTGCAGCAGCCACTTCCTCAACAGATGCATCCATGTTGGTAAAGTAAGTTCCTGTTCCAAACTATGTTCCAACTGTTCTGTCCTGGACAGCGAAAGGAATTTTCTTTCGCTGTCCAGGACAGACAGTTGGTACATGCCCAGGAGAGGCGAAAGGAACGCACCCCAAGTCTGTGTGCACACTGGGAAATTTATCATGACATGGGCATTTCTGTGCTTTGAGCGACATCTACCGGTGACATCAGAATACTAACTTTCAAAATTATTTCAAGTAAATTGACTCACGGGGATTCCCATGGTATTTTTCGATATAAAACCTGCTTTTTCACTCTATTGTATAAAAACGTGATCTAAGTGTGTTTCAGTTTTGTAGATTAACCAAAATTATAATTAATTTTCGCGGGCTGAAACTAGGGTGTGCGACTTTAAAAAGTCTCTGTTAGTCAATAACATCTTAAAAATTGCAGCAAACTTGGGAATGTCCCTTTAATGTCAAGAGGACCTAAGCTTTTGAAGCCCGTTTTTTTTTTTTTTCCATGGGTTAAATTTTTTTTTATATATATTATTAGTCAAAACTCTAAAAAATAATTTGGTAATTTTTTCTACAAAATATTTCTCTTATTCTGCCGTCATATGTTTTTTGATACGATAAGCAAAAAATTAAAATATAATAAAAACAATACTTTGTACATACAATAATGCTTTACCTCTCTCAAAGTCACATTAGTTGATTGTGAAAAACAGTGATAATCTCTCATGAACATAAAGATTTCCTCCAAAATAACTAGATGTTAAGTCATTCACTTGTTTCCGCTATATTTTGACAAATGTCATACATTTTCGATAGTTTCATTGGCTGTCTATTTCTGTCCTTGTTATGAGAGAAAAAAGACACTTTGTTGTTTATGTTTAGCTGATAGTGACATAATATCTTGCACAATCTCGCGATACATGCAGTTACAAATTAAGTATCAAAAACAGGATCGTAGTCATAACAGCCCCAGTACTAACCGGCCTTAACAATAATTGGTCAAAACGGCCCTAAAAAAGTCAAAACGTCCAAAGTGAAAAAGTCAAAACGGCCGTTAACAAAAGTCAAAACGGCCTTAGTTATAATACTTTAAAAATTTATTTCATCTACACAAATGTCAAGAAAGATAACTGTGCAAAGACAGTTTTTATAGTACGGTCTCACTACACAGATATTATCTGTGTCTTATTTATGGTTGGATAAACAAAGAGTTTAAAATCTACATATGTGGTTAGTGTACTAGTACATCTGTGTTAATATGTAGATTTTAAGTACAGGTAAGTTTTGGAGAAACATGAATAGTTATTATTATAACCATTCCAAACACATCTCCCGAGCCATTATACAAGAGATTGCACCAAGCAAACCCCAACCCTACCTCAAATCCCATTGAGCTTATAATGAACTTATAATGAGCTGTTGTGTGTATATATTATTTTCATTATTATTTAAGAATTGAATGTTATATTTCTGACGTTCATGCGATGATAAACACCAAAACAGTTTTACACACTGCCGTTCATACATAAATGTGTAGGCTAAAACGGTTTTGATGTTTATTATCGCATGAACGTCAAAAATATAACGTTCAATTGTTATAATTCTTTTCAAATACAAGGTCAATCGGTGGTCTTAATTATATTAGTAAATTGGGGGACAGGCCCGTTGTGGCCCCCGGGTGAGCAGCGCCACTAGGAACTCGTTCAGACGATACGCACTCACCTGGAAAACCTAGATGGTCCACTAACCCTCCACCCCTTTCTGTGATTGAATTCAGTGTTGTTAAATAAAATGTTAATTGTCTTAATTACAATAGTATATTGCGTTGTGTAGGCTAATAAATTGTTACCAGTGATTCCGTTGTTTTTATATATATGTTTATATAGGCTATATTGATTACTAATTGTTACTAATGGGAATTAATTTAACATGATAGTACCTATTGGCCATTCTGACCATTTCTTTTGGCCGTTTTGACTTTTTCTTTGGCCGTTTTGACCATTTAATTTGGCCGTTTTGACTTTTTTCTTTGGCCATTTTGACCTACATATTCAGGGCCGTTTCATCATGGGGTCGTTTTGACTGCATACCTCAAAAAACATGTCAAAATTATATGACAGTACGATACATTTTTTTTTTTTACATATTTAAATGTACATCATACTGATAGGTATCCTCATGCCAAATCCCATCTTTGTATATGACATATTTAATCACTTAATTGACGTTTCCTTCTTTGGACGGTGAATACCGATTTTGTTATGTACGGTCCGAACATGAATTATGTAATTTTTCCTAAAAAATATTTTTCCTACATTTAATTTTTTAACATATTTAAATACATCATGTTGAGGTGTATCTTTGTGCCAATATGAACAATATACACCTCGGCATTAACATAGGGATTCTGTTTTTGTCTCCGGGTTACTTTAGGGCTCTGGGGCCTGATTCACAAAGGTCTCTCTGCTAGGCAACAAGGCATCCTCTTTGCAAGTCTTTTAGCATTGCATTGCGAGATCGCAAAGTTGCGAGAGTTTAGTGAATTAGACCCCTGGACTTAAGGACAGAGATGTCTGTTTTATGTATTTTCAATCACTGTAGCTGACACATAACCTGAACAACCGTTTGCATCTTACGTCAAACCCTGATTTTAATATATACCTACATGTTTCAATGCAATTTTATTCTTAAAAGTCTAATGTCAAACTGCAAACATTTATAACATAAAATGGAGGTGAAATGTAGCCTAGTGGTAAAGCACTCGCTTGATTCACGGTCTGTCTGGAATCGATCCCAGTCGGTGGGCCCATTGGGTTATTTCTCATTCCAGCCATTGCACCACAACTGGTATATCAAAGGTGTGGTATTTGCTATCTTGTTTGTGGGATGGTGCATATAAAAGATCCCTGTTTGTATACATTGTAGAAGCCGTGGCATACATATGCATGCGTATGTAGTGTGCATGTAATTCATATTTCCTTGTAAACGCCCAGTGGTCTAGAACTGATTGTACATGTAGCTTTTAATTTTAGAATATTACAATGAATATATATGCCTACATCATCAAGCCTATAAACAACAAACTAATCTATAATATCAGGGTTTCTGCCAGAAAGACATTTTTGGGTATGGCACTATGAATTGAATATGTGCTGAACGCAACACCAGAAAGAAAATGGGTTAGGTTTAGGGTTAGGGTTAAGAAAATCATGATACAGCAATGTCAAGAGTCATTAACTTTGTCAAAACGTCAACTTAAGAAAAGAAAATCTGCCAAAAGAATTTGGGTATATGGTACCATACCCATTTTAATTGTGCTAAATATTGCAAACAAGGATGAATTCCATAAATAAAAGCATAATGGAGGCTGCCATTTTTGTTATGGGCCATTCCATGGTAGATGAATACATGTACAAAAAATATATGTATTTGGTCCATGGGTGTTGATTTTTCAAAATTATCTATTACACTAAGATTTTATTATAGCTTAAAGTTGACACCCTTAAGCACATGCAAATATTTTTTTATTGCCAATTTACAAAATGTTTTAATGACGGTTTTATTCAAACAATTAATTTTTTGTAAGCCAGGACATGACATTTGGGATTTTTGTAGTATTTCATTATAATAATTTATTGTCATGCCAGAGTTTAAAATTAGGCATCGGGTCACTGTTCCATGACGTGATCTTAGCCCTAGGATCACCGTAAGTGCATAGTTACCATATGTACTTAAGGTGATTTTAGCGCTACGGTCACTTCATATAATAATTTATTGTCATGCCAGAGTTTAAAATTAGGCATCGGGTCATTGTTCCATGACGCGATCTTAGCCCTAGGATCACCGTAAGTGCATAGTTACCATATGTACTTACGGTGATTTTAGCACTACGGTCACTTCATGGAATGGGGCCCATGCAGGACAACATATCTGTAATACATGTATACTGCATATGTAAATATTACTTTGCCTTCTTTTGTATCATATTTAGTATATTTAATTAAATAAAACTACATACTATATATTATATTACCAAAAACGTTTTCAACTTAGAACTCAGATTGGTCGAATACACCACAACTCTTGAACTGAACACGAAGTCCCGACTTACACTTTGTTGAACGAATGGTTAGGCCGAACTACCTGATGGGTCGAACACTTTCTCGAGCACCGACGGGGTTCGTGCCAACAGGATTCAGCTGTGTCCATATATTTATATGTTAAAATTATACTGATCTTTAAAATTTATTATATTATTAATATTATGCAAATACCAATAATTAATTTTATGTCTTTTGTCTTTTTAGTTGCAGACTGAATGAATAATATCTACATTAAAATAGGATGAATGGGTGACCCAAAGAGCTCAAGCATAATGTTCCGACTACGTCGCAACAAGCGGAAAGTCATCAGTGTTTCTCTTGTAGGATGTTTACTTATATTCATTTACACATCTCGTACAATGTTTTATCATACGTTTTACGGAAAAAACTTAGCCGGGTTGATCATTCCCCGAGAAGATTATTCCTTAGTGAATGATAGACAGTCAAAAACTCACACACAACATTTTGTTATGATAACTTATTGGGGCCGGATGGGAAACCACATGTTTGAGTATGGAACTCTGGTCGGTGTGGCCAAACAGAACAACATGACGCCAATAATTCCACCAGATCTGGACCTTCTGCAACATTTTAAACTTCCCGCGCGTCGAGGGAACAAAGATATGCTGAGAATGTACTACACATACTACGAGGAGAAACCTGCAGCCTACTTCAAGGCCGTCTCAAAGCTAAAACCGTTTGATGCTTTCTTGGAAGGTTACTACCAGTCCTGGAAGTACTTCAGTAACGTGCGCGATGAGCTGATCAAAGACCATTTTGTTTTTCACGACAGCATCCAGAAAGCTGCCGCTCAGTTTATCAGTGGCATCCGGCGAGAGAGAAAGAAAGCCAACGCCGCACTGGTTGGACTGCATGTCCGTCGAGGAGATTTCGTGAGACAGAAACTGAAGGGCTATTCGGTTGCTCCTGTTCCTTATTTCTACAAAGCTATGGACTACTTCAGGAGGAAGTACAAAGATGTTTTGTTTATCATAGCCAGTAACGATGTGTTTTGGGCGGAGGACAATCTAGATCAAGGGCCTGACATAGTGTATTCTCACATTGAGGATGGTGCCGTGGACTTTGCTGTGTTGTGCAGCTGTCAGCACATGGTGATATCCGCGGGGTCGTATTCCTGGTGGGCGGCTTACATGGTGCCTGGCGAGGTGATCTACTACAAAGGTTATCCGCAACCAAACACGAAGATAGGAAACCTGACGGTCAGAGAAGACTACTACCCACCACACTGGTTGCCCATGTAGGCAGTCCATCATACCCGGGAAGTGGGGACGGGGTAAATTCATACTCGGGTGGGGGGGTATATTCATGCTCGGGTAGGGGGGTAAATACATACTCGGGTGGGGGGATAGATTCATGCTCGGGTGGGGGGTAAATTCATACTCGGGTGGGGGGTAAATTCATACTCGGGTGGGGTGTAAATTCATGTTCAGGTGGGGTGTAAATTCATGTTTGGGTGTGGGGGGTAAATTCATACTCGGGTGGGGGGGTAAATGGGAATCGCAGGGCTTGAACTTAAGATTTTGTCAAAAGTTGCCATGAGTGAAATAGCCCACCAATGGTAATTTTAACCCTGTCTATGGCAGTTTGTTTTTTAAAGTGACTTTTGCAGCAAGTTAACAGGACTGAAAGGTTATTTTGCTGTATGTACGTAGAAATATTTTAAATGTAAAAAAGAAAGTGCCATGGTCCTACGTTGTAGTTGGTGCCATCATTAAGTAAAATCTCGGGAATCGGTTGGATATTCATTATCGATCATCGGATATAATTTGTTTATACCAACCGATTAACTTTCAATTAAACTGTCGGGTAAAATTATGTGAACATAAGATGGATTTTAATTATAAGCACCAACTAGACCAAAGCCACAATATTGCTAATTTTACCATTAATACCTATTTAATATCTTCTTTCTTTATGTACACATGAATACAAACCCCAACAACAACATATTTACATTTAACATTTCCCCACACAACCATTAATATATTTTTTATATTAATCGCATGTCACATTCAGTGGTGGATACAGAAAATTCATTTGGAGTGGGGGGGGGGGGGGGGGGGGGGGGGAATACGGGATTCCTCTGATTCTGTAACATGGAATAGAACAAAAAGAAGAAGATATATATATATATATATATATATATATATACATATATACATACATACATGCATACATACATATATAACTGATGCAAAATGTGGAGGTCCAGGATCTGGGGACCCCTTAGATCCACCACTGAAATTAGTAGAGCCAGCCTGATCAATTTTTATTATTATTATATATACATGTATGTATATAAGTGAGCTCAGGGGTCCAGTGGATAAGCTGCTGGACAGTGGTTCAAATCCCGTTAAAGCTGGCTCAAAGTTTCATTCATCATTTTCATCTATTACACTCTGACTATCATTATCAATATCTTAAGTTAATATGAACACCTTTCCAGTATCTTCCAATATTTCAATCTGTTTCGACCCTGTCAGTCAGTTTCCTCCGCGTCTGTCTTTTGAGCTGTCCACACCATCACCTACACGTACCTGTCTCAGCTTCCTCTACGGGTGCAGCCTCTGTGTATTTTCCTACACCCACCTGGCATCCTAGTCCTCTGCTGCTAATAAATGACCGCCGGTAGTAGGGGAGTATAGTAGGTGGTTGCATGTGCCTCTTAATGCCAGAAGTAACTACTGAATGCTCTCCAAGTGGTCAGACTAAGTCCACAGCTAAAGCAGGTGTATGTCATGGATGACCACAAGAGACAAGCTGCAAGCACCTGTTGCAGTTGGAGAGACAAGGACTGGAAGGTGGAGGTGGACAGTGAACGAAGTCGAACGATAGGAGGAGGTGCCAGATCGGGAAGAGATGTGATGTAATTCAAAGGAGAGAAAGGAAATGGGTCAGTAGAATAAATTGAAGAACCAATTTATTGATTGTAATCGATCATTGGAACACGCCTAGTTTAAATAGAAGGTCCAGAGTTTGTTGTCATTGTTAGATGAGTGGCGTCGTGGTTAGGCCATCGGTCTACAGGCTGGTAGGTACTGGGTTCGGATCCCAGTCGAGGCATGGGATTTTTAATTCAGATACCAACTCCAAACCCTGAGTGAGTGCTCCGCAAGGCTCAATGGGTAGGTGTAAACCACTTGCACCGACCAGTGATCCATAACTGGTTCAACAAAGGCCATGGTTTGTGCTATCCTGCCTGTGGGAAGCGCAAATAAAAGACACCCTTGCTGCAAATCGGAAAGAGTAGCCCATGTAGTGGCGACAGTGGGTTTCCCCTCAAAATCTGTGTGGTCCTTAACCATATGTCTGACGCCATATAACCGTAAAATAAAATGTGTTGAGTGCGTCGTTAAATAAAACATTTCTTTCTTTCTTTCTTGTTAGATGTTTCCGACTAACACTGTCTGATTAATCACTCATTTAACTGACCCATTTCCTGGGATGCTGTTGAAAACTGACAGCTTGGGATGGGACGTACACACAGCCCAGTGGTGAAGCACTCGCATGATGCGCAGTCAGTCTGTGATCAATCCACATCAATGAGCCTGTTGGGCTAATTCTTGTTCCAGCCAGTGCATCATGATTGGCATATATCAAAAACCATGGTATATGTTATCCCGTCTGTGAGAGATGGTGCATATAAAATATCCCTTTCTGCTAAAGGAAAAACGTAGCAGGTTTCCACTTTGACTATATGTCAAACTAATAAATGTTTGACATCCAATTGCCGATGATTAATAAATCAATTTGATCTAGTGGTGATGTTAAACAAAACAGACTGTAACACTGTTCGGTTGGGAGGTGGGGGGGGGGGGCATGTGAGATTTCAAAGATCTACATGTAGAGTTTATTTTTAGATTTGTAGCACATTTATATTCCATACTTATACATATTTCAATTCAAGTAAAGACTGTTAAACAATGTAATAAAAAAAAGTAAATTAATATTAATAATGTTTGAGAAATGAAAGATTGTGTAAAACTTGTACTGTAACAATATTGATGGCTGTCTAGTCTACTGTTGGCAATAGCTAGGACGTGATCTGATGTGTGTACAGTTTTATAATTTTTATATATGTTGTATCATGTGTGTTAATGTATTTTTATTATTAAAAGTTTATTTAATAATTTTAGACCTGTGATGTTTGTATTTTTGTGTCTATAGGAAGGAACTATTGGTTTCATCTCTGTCCTTCGGTCTATATTCTGTCTGTCTGTCCATTTTCCCCCCACCAATGCCTCAATATATTGATATGGAATTTTGTCTATAACTTATCAAGTACTGTTACAGATCAAGTTTGACTTAACCCATTTTTATATAGTCATGGCCCTTGAACTTAGGAGATAAGGAAATTAACTTTTTTTTTTTTTTTTTTTTTGGAATGTCACGAGATATTGAGCTGACTGAAGTTATGTGCATAGCTTTATCATGTACTGTTACTGATCAACTTTGAATTTAATTCCGATATACCCATTTATGGTAGAGTTATGGCCCCTGAACTTAGGAAATAAGAAATTTTATTGGGACCGGCGAGGGACATGTATTGCTTTAGCAGTACTTTCAGAATGTTTGTTACCTTATAAACCTTTCCTATCATGGACGGACGAGCCGACATGGGCCGAGGGGCGGGATGTAGCCCAGTGGTAAACCGCTCGATGTACAGTCACTCTGGGATCAATCCCCATCGGTGGGCCCATTGGGCGTTCCAAATGCACCACGACTGGTATATCAAAGGCCGTTTTATGTACGACCCTGTATGTGTAATGGTGCATATAAAAGATCCTTTGCTGCTAATCGAAAAAGAGTAGCCCATGAAGTGGGAGACATCAGGTTTCCTCTCAATATCTGTGTGGTCCTTAACCATATGTCTGACGCCATATAACCGAAAATACAGTTTGTTAAGTGCGTCATTAAATAAAACATTTCCTTTTTTTCTTTTTACACCTGCGCCCATGAATGTGCACGTTAAACCCTATGACATGACCTGTACACATACGTACAGACATACAGACGCAGATATATACAGACATAAAACTGACTGCTCTGTCTGGTTGATAGATAGATGGTGTCCATATACCACTAAAGATCGGTGGCATGACTTGTCTGTCTGGTAAAGACAAAAAGAATTAGCCGATTTCTCTCGAGAAGTGACAAAGCAAAGACCAAATACAGCAAGTTTAATTCTAAATATGACCTCTAGTAGAGTCCATAAACTTAAAGGGACATATGCTGCTGACAGAGACTTTTTACAAACGATTGTAATTACATATAATATTTTTCTGCATAATATATTAGTGGCTGTATAAACGTGTTTCGCATAATAATTCTGGCTGATCGTTCTAATATTTGTACTAATTAAATTTCGTATTTTTCGAAAATAAAATTTTTTCGTACAGTACGAAATTATTTCAAAATTTTATTAAGACACCAGAAGCCATTGAATATACAGACACTGAAATTCCAAACAAGAAATATATTTAATATGCGCGTAGAAACGTATTTTATTAATCGGAAACATTTTACAATGCAGCAAAATGAATGTCCCTTTAAGGGACAAGTTTTTCAAACACTAAGACCTATTTTCACTATTAGAGTCGTCTGTGATCACATAAAACATTACAGATTTATTGTTTAGATGTAGATATCCATTACATACAACCGAAGTGATGGCATCCTGGTATTTCTAGTGTCACAAAAGGCATTTTTAATATTTTAAAAGCGCACGTGCGTTGAAAAGTAAGTTATGGAGTCGCGTTTTAGTCAAGGGTTTCAACGTGTCTGTTGTATCCAAATTGTTACAGGTTTGTAAATTACCAAACTAAGGGTCCAAGACGGGGAAAATAGGGGCTATGGTGAAAAATATACCTCGTGTTTAAAAATAGGGTTATGTCTCTTTAAGGACTAGATTGTGGGTTACAGCCATGTAAGCTTTTGCAAGAAATCATCATCGCTATCTGGTAAGCAGACCTGCATGAGTTTTCAGACTAGTAATTAATACCGAATTTTTCCTCTCGATCTGTATATCTGTGTTCATTGTTTCTGTATAGATCTGTGTCTCATTTGGTTTCTTCCAGTTTGTTGAAGCTAATCCTGGTGTAAACGGAAAGTCCGTAGGAATAGTTGTCTGGCCGGAGTTAGTCTCTAGGAATGCAGGTCCTAGGTCTAATATACCTAGGAATGCAAGTCCTAGGACTTACGTTCCTTAAATATGGACTGACTGCCAGGATATTAAGTCTGGGTCGGACTTACATTCCTGGACAATCAAAATTTAAGTCCGGTGGTACATATACAATATAAATTATAAATGTAAATGAAAAGCAGTCTCCTTTCCATTGAAACATTAGGAACTGGCGCCTCTCCTTATTTAAATATTTTCTATTTATTCCTGATATTTGCTTTAATTTTTGAAAGAGTACACATGTACACATTTTGTTGACCTTATCAACAGAGGTCTTTATCCATTGCTTTTTAACGATAAATGTTTAATTTCAATAATTCAAGCATGTATAGTACTCGCAGATTTAACTTGCCCATAATAATTTTTAAGTTTGGCCTTTTTGTATAATGTTGCAGGCGCGTGTACGTAGGGTGTGGGGTGGGGTGGCGTGGCATGGTCTACAACCCCCTCTTCAAAACAAATTTCTACCTTTCTGATCTGCATAATTTACTGAACATGTACCTGCTTTGTATTTTCATTTTAATTTGGTCTAACATATGACATAGCAGACTGGGCTCTATGATATCTTAGTCCCAACCAACCATACCATCGATAACAAATTATGTTATGGTTATCATACGGTTTATCACAGCTCAGTGGGCCACTACACCGACTCAGGAACTCATACCAATAATATTTTACAAAGATAACTTTTCATAAACTTTTACACTGTGGGGGGGGGCAGGCTGATTTTTATTGCCCTAATAAAACGAAAATATCCGAATCTGTAACACAGCGTATATTTATATTCGCATTACTACCAAGACGCTAAATAGGATTCCAAACAAATCAGTCTGCATTTTTACATGGATTACAACTAATATTGTGAGTAGAATGATGGAAATACATGGTGAAGATTTCAGGCCAGCTCATTTTGCCCGAAAGTGTCCATTGACACCCCAGCACTGGGGGAGTGACCCCTCCACCCCTCCCCCGACCCCACCTCCACCCAGTCTCGAACGCTTATGATGTTCCTTACGGCCAGGTATAACAATGCAGAGACCCTTTCCTCAACTCATATTCTATGCTTATGATGGTCAAAACTGCCATGAGGCAGGCAGTGATAATTAATTTCAAGTGTTTTGATGCTATTTTTAATTGTTCATCAGTAAAAGGTAATTTTTCATGCTTATTATTCCTGTTATTTTTATATTGTAGTAGGGCCTAACTGGCCATTATAGTACTAGTTATTAGTACTAACTACTAGAACTAAGTACAGTTTTCAAAGTTTTATTTCAGGGATTTTCAGGAATCATATATGTAATAAGCAAAATATTGGAAATAAATTCCAGAGGACTAGGAATACCAGGATTGAAAGTCCTGTGGACTAGGAGTACCAGGAATAAAAGTCACACGGACTTACATTCCTCGGAATCCATGTCCCAGAGACTTAAATTCCTAGGAATACAAGTCCCACAGACATGGATTCCGAGGAATGGAAGTCCGATCGGACAAAGATTAAGAAAATCACAAATAATCAGATTGTGATTTACCGTCAAAATATAAAGTTATAAAACATATTATTAAAAATTATGTTGGTATATATAGAAATTATCTTTTGCTGTTCGCCAAATGTTAAGTTGTTTGGAGTTACCAGTTTTCACACTCACACACACATATATATATATATATATATATATATATATATATATATATAAAACAATTTTGGGCTACATATTGTTGTTTAGATATATATTTCTACGTGTTGAACACATGAACACATAGTCTACTTTATATCTGTAGTTGCATTATATACCTTTGAAAATAGCAAGATATTCGTCCTATTTCAATATGCTGACAAAAATGTAAAACGATTACAAAAGTTCACTCACGTATCTGATCCACAAATCCATGACGTAAAAAAATAATTAAGTTGATACTCAAACTTAAACATAGAGATTTGAACCCACAATAATCTTAAGAGACTCGTATACTTATCCATCACACTACGAGGGAAGGCTGCCAAAACCTCACTTTTTTTCTCGTGTCTTTCTGGCAGCTCGTGCAAATTGCAGAGTATAACAAACGGACATCTAATTTGCCGGACTTGTATTTCTGTCACTGCTGTAGAAGGAATTTAAGTCCGGTAGGAATACAAGTCCTAGGATAAAAACAACTTAAAAATAAATCAGGTATGAAAGTCCGGGTAGGACTATGGTTCCTAAGCTATGGAGGTCCGATACGACTACTGTTCCTACGGACCAGCGTTCCTTTTACACCGGGGTTGGTTAAATATGTACTTCAAGGTATGATAGACTACCTGAACATTAGGGTCCCATCGAATACTCCAGTACCCGTTCAAGGAAGACCACTCTCATTTAATTATATAAATATTTAACGTCATTTTGCCATATGTTTGTTTCCAGTTACATTATAGGGCTTTGAGACATGGAGGGAAAACAAAAGTTGAACGTGTGGAATGCAATACAATGACATTATTTAGCATTCATGTTCAGTGCAGGAATTAAGATGCATAATGCTACTGTAGTTTACTTTATTCCTTAGTCTCATTATCATCTAGTGTAAGTGTCCGGTACTCGGGTCCGGGTCGAGTTTGACCCTGGAGTACTCGTGGATGTCCTACTGTACATTATTAACATGAACTGTCTTTTCTCTTCCAATACTAATTTTTGTTGTATGGTGATTACAAAATGCGCAAGAAAAATCTCCGACTCTGTCTCTCTCTCTCTCTCTCTCTCTCTCTCTCTCTCTCTCTCTCTCTCTCTCTCTCTCTGCTTCTATTATGTACTCCTCCTTCGCTTGTCAAGGTTTCTTCTAGAGGATAAAACGGGTATGGGCGCCATATCCAAAATATTTACCAGATTTTATTTATCCCCTACCGGTCCAACCGGAGGGGACTATAGGTTTCATATCCGCCGTCCTGTCTGTCTATCCGTCTGTCCCACATGTTTTTCGGAAGGCTTTGAGATAATGAACTGAAATGTTGTGTATAGCTTTATTATGTTCTGTTACAGATCAAGTTTAACTTTCATGGCAATTTACCCATTTTTGACAGAGTTATGGCCCTTGAACCTCGGAAATATGAAAAATTGTTGGGTCAGGTAGGGGACGTGTATTGCTTTAGCAGTAGACCTACTCTCAAAATGCTTGGGTGTTTTAAAGTTGACCTTTTGACAAGTATAATTTTCTTGACCCTATCCCTAGACCTAACCCATTTTCTTTCTGGAATTAGAAATAGACTAATCCTGAATGTTACATCACACTTGTGACTTTATTATTATTGTATTTTATTTTATTTTATTATTTTTTAATTATTTTTGTTATTATTTTAATTCACCTAATAAGTTTGTGGTAGACGAGTTACTTAATCCCACTAAATTCTTGTGTTACAAAATTCAAGGATGCATATCATATTTTGATGTTCTAATGGTTCTACAGGACTGTCGTCTAAAAACTCGCACGGCGCCAACAACCGTCCCATCAGCCCTTTGGATGATGGCAGCCAGACATGTGGATGACTACATCGTCATAGCTTTAAGCTTTCAATAATGATTCCTCTTGCGTCGGCAAAAAAATTTCAACAGAATTTCCCAAGTGGTGAATTTCCCAAATTACAAAGGTTGACAAACCTGTCAGTTACGGCCGTGAAGAGTTTCCTGGTAAAAAGTAAAACTAAAATAACCGAAGACCTGGGATATGTTCCTGTGCTGTAACATTTAACGACTGTAGACATATTTACAATGTGCAGAACGTCTCCTACTATTCTCTGATGTGCATATGGCGATAATTAACTGCATGATATTCGGTTAAATGATGTGGAAATATATACATCGATTACCTTCTTCCCTGTTGGGAAATAAGAACCAATTGATATTTACCTCCTCCCCATTTGTTTTATTTCCTTTGCGAAAACGGACGGAAATTGGATTCATGTTCCTTGTGTTCGAACGGTATATTTCGATTCTAAGCGGTACTGTATGATGAACCGGTGAATTAGTCACTGTTTTTTCATTTATTATTTCTTCCCTTTTCAGTCCCTGGGTATATACTATTTCTGCTGAAAATAAACCAATTTAATTTATAGGGCTATGCACTTTTCGCCGTTACACACACTATCAATATATTTAGTCGTCTTTAAGTCCGGTTCGCTATGTCGAGATTTAGAATTGAATTCAAATGATTTGAAATGTATTGAACGCGAATAGCAGTCTTTTTCAATTTTGACTTAGGTAGAAGACCACAGTTATTTGTGAATCTTCAGCAGAGATTTATGCATACCAGCCCATAGCATCGTTAATGCCCACCTATGGTTTAAAAATAAAGACAGACACGGGTATTTTTTAGTCTCAAGGAAATAACAAAAAGGGTCATAATTATAAAGAGGAATTATTTTAAATATTTTTAGTTAAATATTTGTGTTACTTCCATCATAATGTGTCCCAACTGCATGCTTTTGGGTGTATTTTTTGGCAATGTTCACACCCATACAAACCACACCCAAACGGGAGCTGGTGGATATCACACATATATTTATGGAAACTTTGCTCATCAAACCTTACACAAAGCCTAATTTGAATAAAGGTTTAACTGTTCAACTTTTCACAAAATCAGCTTGTTTGAAAATTACCCAAAAATTATCACACCCCATTTTTGTCACAAGGAAAACCCAGTGTATGAATACCAAGCCTCATTACAGCTAAACCATTGCACTGCTGGTGACAATCAATTGTCTTTTAAAAAAAATAACTCCTTGGCTATCATTGAGCTTATGGCCCGATCACACTGGCCCGAATGCCATTCCGTTTGTTTTCCGAATAGGAATTTGGGTGTTCGGGAAGCGAACGGATCATATTCGGGAAGCATTCGGTGTGTTCTAGGAGCATACTGGCTGTTCGGCTCCGTACGGATGCATACGGAACGGCATTCGGTAGCTCCAAAAATTTGTTGTGCATGTTCAAAATAATTTTCATCGACCATCCGAATGTGGCGTCCATGTGTATTCGGGAAGTATTCAGGAAGCATTCTAGGAGCATACGGCATGTACGGAAAAAGTTCGGGAAGCATGCGTCTAGTTCTTGGTGCATTCGGAATGAAAATTTGGAGGTGCTGGTTCCGTATGCTTTCCGAACACCCCGAATGGACATAGAACATGACGAATGCTTTCCGAACGTTTTCAGTATCCTTTCCGGATTTGTTTTTCATTTATGCCGCCGAATGTATAACGAATAGCCAGAACCTTTCCAGTATTCTTTCAGAACATTTTCCGAACTGCTCGTACACTTCCAGAATGCACAGTATGTTCCGTATGCTTTCCGAACACCCCGAATGGACATAGAACATGACGAACCCTTTCCGAACGCTTTCCGAACCCTTGCGGGAAAGCATGCGGAAAGAGTTCGGTCCATTCTAGGTCGATTCGCCGTGTTCTGAAAGCATTCGGAAAGCATACGGAAAGCGTTCGGAAAGCAAACCTTTCGAAGTCAACATGCGGGAAGTATTCGGTCTATTCTGAAAGCATTCTGAAACCATACTGAAAACATTCGGAAAACAAACGGAAAGCATTCGGTGATACATTGGGGAAAACACATTCGGAGGGACATTCGGTCAGTTAAAAAAATTACACCACTTTCGTATACGGAAAACAAACGGAAGCTCATTTGGGCCAGTGTGATCGCCCCATAAATAATTTACTTCCCGGGTTCACAAGGGAATTAACTGTGTACTGCTACCGTATGCATTTTGTGTATTTCAGCCATCTTGCATTTTTAGAATGGATACATGGAAACTTGTATTTGTTATAGTATATGAGCAGTCAAATGAATTAATTGTTTTTTGTTGTGGTTTGTTTTGGGTTTGTTTGTTCTTTTCTTTATTTTCCTTCTCTTTTTTTTTTCCTCTTTTTTTTTAGGGGGGGGGGGGTAAATCCCTCTACTTCTTTCCTCGTCTCCTTTGAATTCCATCTCATTTCTCTGGATCTGCCAGCTCCTCCAGTTGTTTTCTCGCCCATTGGGCTATTTCTCGTTACAGCCAGTGCACCACGACTGGTATATCAAAGGTTGTGGTATGTGCTATCCTGTCTGTGGGATGGTGCATTATAGAAGATCCCTTGCTGCTAATGAACAGCAACAACAACAATAAAAATGTTGCGAGTTTCCTCTGATGACTACGCGTCAGAATTATCAAGTGTTTGACATCCAATAACCGATGATTAATTGATCAATGTGCCCCAGTGGCGTCGTCAAACAAAATAAACTTCTATTAATGTAACTATAATGAATGGAGTTAGTAGTGAGATAATAACATATTATTACGTTTTAAGCCAATACCAACTATCATACAAAATAAACTTCTATTAATGTAACTATAATGAATGGAGCTAGTAGTGATATAACAACATATTATTACGTTTTAAGCCAATACCAACTATCATACAAAATAAACTTCTATTAATGTAACTATAATGAATGGAGTTAGTAGTGATATAACAACATATTATTACGTTTTAAGCCAATACCAACTATCATACAAAATAAACTTCTATTAATGTAACTATAATGAATGGAGCTAGTAGTGATATAACAACATATTATTACGTTTTAAGCCAATACCAACTATCATACAAAATAAACTTCTATTAATGTAACTATAATGAATGGAGTTAGTAGTGATACAACAACATAGTATTACGTTTTAAGCCAATACCAACTATCATACAAAATAATTCTCTCCCCCCCCCCCCCTTTTATATCTGTTTTTTTTTTTTTTGGGGGGGGGTTGGGGGGTTGAGGTTTGTGTGTGGGTGGGGGTTCTCAGTGTAAATAAAAAAAAAGTTTCTTTACAAATTATCATCTAGTTGCATAGGTTAATTCTCCGTGATTGAGACAGGTACGAAGACAGCTGGTGGAACAATCCAAGGTGAAGCATCTGCACGCGTCTTTGCATTCTCGTGCAAGTGAAACTGCATACACTACTTGGCCTGTTTCAGCATTTTCCCTCACCTCTGTATTAATATGTGCTTTAATATATACAATTTAATGGTAGTTTGTGAAGAACCGTTTTTATTTGATTTTTTTTTTTTTTTTTTTTTTTTGGTGGGAGGGGGAACAAAGGAAAAAAGAGAAGATCATTGGTAAGAGTTTAAAACTCAAAAATATGTTTTATATGAAAAGAAGAAAATGTTTTATTTAACGACGCACTCAAAACATTTTATTTTCGGTAATATGGCGTCAGACATGGTTAAGGACCACACAGATATAGAGAGAGGATACCCGCTGTCGCCACTTCATGGGCTACTCTTTTTCGATTAGCAGTAAGAGATCTTTTATATGCACCATCCCACAGACAGGGCAGTAGATACCACGGCCTTTGATATACCAGTCGTGGTGCACTGGCTGGAACGAGAAATAGCACAACGGACCCACCGACGGGGATCGAGCGAGCATTGTACCGCTGGGCTACGTCCCGCTCCATGTTTTATCAGGTCAGGTCAGGTCAGGTCAGGTCAGAGAGTTTAACGTGCACATTCAGAGCAAGCTGTTGTAGCGCACGCCTGTCCTGTGCGCAGGTGTCGGCCTCAGCCGCTTCCTCCGTCCAGGACAGGAAAAGGGTGGGGAGGGTGAAGGGGGGAATTTTATATGAATTTTAACTATATAGCTAGTTGATCTAAAAATACACCTTAGAGCTTTTGGATATTTTAAGTTTTAAATACTTGTATACCAAATTATCACTTTTATTTATTTGATGAGTGTAATTACAGCACACAAGTCTACAAATTATGTTTCCATTCGAAATAGTTGTTGAAAGTCATCAAATGATAATTGCTCAGATGCAGTTTAAAATCCAGATATCTGTAATATATCCTTATCACAGCGTTTTTGCCTCCAATTTTTATATTATTGTAAACTTTTGATTCGGCTGCAAATTCCTTTCTGGTCAATATGTCTCGCACATACGTGTGGAAATTCATTATAACATACTGAAATATCTTTAAGTAGGGTGTGAGTTTGGTGGATTCACAGAATGTTCCATTTAGATAATTTCATGACTAAATTGTATGATTGTAGTTTTACAGATATATAATATATGTTTACAAAATAGAAGAAAACACGGAAGATATGTTGAATTCCTATATCGCTTAAAAGTGGGATTTATCTCTGTACAGCGTTATCCTGGGGTGCTTGGGTCCCAGGATCGAACCTCATCGGCGGACCCATTGGGTTTTTCCCATCACCACAAGTACTCTATGGTTGGTACATCAAAGGATGTGGTATGTGCTGTCGTGTGTGGGTAAAAACGTTTGTAAACGTTTGATTTGTTTAACGACACCGGCTATTGGATGTCAATCATTTTGACATATAGTCTTAGAGAGGAAACCCGCTACATTTTTCCATTAGTAGCAAAGGATGTTTTATATGCATCATCCTACATACAGGATAGCACATACCACCCGCCTTTGATATACCAGTCGTTTTATACTGGCTAGAACGAGAAATAGCCCGATGGGCCCACATTCATTTATTTATTTCGTTTCATTTCAACTTATCTGTGTGCTTATATTCAATTAAGGTTCAAGCACACTGTCCTGGGCACACACCTCAGCTATCTGGGCTGTCTGTCCAGGACAGGGGGTTAGTTGTTAATGGGAGAGAAGAGGATGTAGTGGTCTTACACCTACCCATTGAGTCGTTAAAACTCGCTCTGGGTTGGAGCCGGTACCGGGATGCGAACCCTGTACCTAATAGCCGATGTGTATTTTTGTGCTGGGGTGTCGTTAAACATTCATTCATTCATTCCTACCATCCTTATGTCCGATAGCTTAACCACGACACCACCAAGGTTCACAGATCCCAGACCGATTGCGAATCAAGCGAGGACTTCACCACTAGGCTACGTGCCACTCCTGTGTGGGGACAATGCACATACAAGATCCCGAGGCCGACACCTGCGCCCATGAACGGCGTGCGCTACAACAGCTTGGTCTGAATGTGCACGTAAAAACCTCTGACCTGACCTGACCGGTGGTTTCCTCTGAAGACTCCGTGTGATAGTGATCAAAAGTTTTACATTAGCCAATTATTAACAATCATCAGTGTGCTCTAGTGGTGTTGTTATAAACATTCAACTTTCCTATATCGCTTCATCTAGCGCATGTTAAAACTACGTGTACATTATACTCGGCAAAGTGTGCACGGTTGATGAGGAGTTATTTTGTATAATGGGCACAGTGTGTTAGTAAATGGGTTAAGCTTGTGCAGTATGGTTTGGAAGAGTAGAATTCTTGAACGTCAGTGTGGTCCGATAATATCAACACGGTTCGGTGAGTCCGTAATTCCCGCCATTTATCACCTAATGATACAAGCCGAGGCAGTGTCTGGATTGTTAAGAAAACAGGCAACATCCGCTAATGGATGGGAAAGTAAAGGAATTTCGTCTAAGACACCTCAGCATCTTTTAAACTGTGGCTGTTTGCAGTCGAAAAATAGGCCGCGATGACCTGTATTTAATTTATGAAAAACAATAAATGGAATATATTTTCAAAAATAGTTTAACAAACGTCCCTTTCCCGTCTCCGATAGTGGTTTATAACGAATCTTTATGATACTTCGTCTATGCCGTTATGCCATGGTTGAACAGTCCCTTATGCTATGTACAACGGAGATAGACGTTTCCGCAAAATTAGGATTATCATACGATTGAGAGAGCGACCATAACCGTTTGAGTATCTGTTGAGTATTTGATTAAAATTACATATTAAAAACATTTTCTTGTTTAGTATACCAGTGTCTGTATATATATTGTATCTGTGGTCATAATAGTCACTTTTCATTTCATTTCAGCTTATTTTCGTGCTTATATCCAATTAAGCTTCAAACACGCTGTCCTGGGCACACAACTCAGCTATCTGGGCTGTCTGTCTAGGACAGTGTGTTAGTTGTTAGTGGTTAGAGAGAGAAAGGGGTATAGCGGTCTTACACCTACCCACTGAGTCGTTAAAACTCACTCTGGGTGTGAGCCGATACCCGGCTGCGAACCCTGTACCTACCAGCCGTATGTCCGACAGCTTAACGACAACACCACCGAGGTCGGTAGACGTACGAAATTATTGGAAGGTAAACGCCGGTTTGAGCTACTACAAACATTAAAGGGACATTCCCGAATTTACTGCAATTTTTAAGATGTTATCAACTAACAGATACTTTTTAACGATTGTAATTACATATCAAATATATTTGTTGTGCATAAAATATTAGTGGCTGTATATTAAACGTGTTTCTGATCATTCTAGTATTTGTACTAGGTTAAATTTCATTTTATTTCCTAAAAAAAAAAATTCCGTACGTACGAAACTATTTAACGACAAAATTCAGTTTGGGCTTCTTACAAATATTAAGACGACCAGAAACATATTAAATATACAGACACTGATATTCTAAACAAGAAAATATATTCAATGCGTATTTTTAGACGTTAAAAGATTTTATTAGTCGGAAACATCTTACAATGCAGGAAACTCAAGACAGTCCCTTTAATATGTAATGTTAGTGATGGAAAAGGATCTGTTTGTGGAACACATGTTACAATGGTAACAAACTCAGGACAGTCCCTTTAATATGTAATGTTAGTGATGGAAAAGGATCTGTTTGTGGAACACATGTTACAATGGTAACAAACTCAGGATAGTTGAGGAAGGATATGTTTTATTTAACGACGCACTCAACACATTTTATATACGGTTATATGGCGTCGGCAGGATAGGGAGGAGTTGTAATATTTACACCTATGATATAAGCCGAAATGTTGATGGAAACGTTGAAACGCGCACGTAACAGCTTTGATTCTGTGAAATACTAATAAGGTAGGATTTGCAATTGGCTAGTATTGATAACGCGGCATACGGTTCCTTGCCGGGACACTTTTTTTTAATTATTTTTTTTATTATTATTATTACAGGCACAAATTAAAGATTAAAGCAATCCTTAAAATAATACATTGTGGTAATTTTGATATTCTATCCTTACAGAATTTAATAACTATGTAAATTAGATGCAAATTATTTAGTTCTCGGAACTATTTCAATTTTAAACGAGTACGGTTGCCATTTTGATCCATGACAGATGAACTTGTTTTGATAGAATATAATAAAAAGTATCCAGATTAGGTATGAGCATGTGAGGAAAGAAGGCACGGAGACATAACTTAAAATCGATATGCCCACAGTGCTGACGTCTTTCTTTCATTTCATATCAAAATGTTCTTTATATTATTTTGTTTGACGATTTTGTTTAACACATGTGATGCTAGGCTCAGACTACCAACTGTCAGCACAAATTGGCCAACCTTTTGCTCTCACGACTTCTACGACTGTCCATATGCTAATCTGAGCGCTCTAACAACTCGATTCTAGTCGTATAATAGTAGGTTCAGACTACCAACTGCCAGCACAAAGTTGGTCAACGTTCTGCTCACACGACTTCTACGACTGTCCAGTTGATGGTCTGAGCGCTCTTACAACTCGATTCTCGTCGTATAATGCTAGTTTCAGACTACCAACTGCCAGCACAAAGTTGGTCAACGTTCTGCTCTCACGACTTTTACGACTATCTAGTCGCTAGTCTGAGCGCATTTACAACTAAATTCTCGTCGTATAATGCTAGTCTCAGACTACCAACTGACAACACAAAGTTGGTCAACGTTCTGCTCTCACGATTTCTACGACTGTCCAGTTGCTAGTCTGAGCGCATTTACATATCGATTCTCGTCGTATAACTCATTAGTTGTTAATTTGAGCGCACCCATCATAACTCGGGAGGATGGGAAATTACAACGCAACCGTCGAGTTGGCCAACTTCCTCGTGACATTTGACAGTCTAATCCTAACACTACCCATTAGTTGTTAATCTGAGCGCACCCTTCGAGAGTTGGAGAAATTATTACAACACATCCGTCGAGTTGGCCAACTTCCTCGTGACAGTTGGTAGTCTAATCCTAACACTACCCATTATTTGTTACTCTGAATGCATCCGTCGAGAGTTCGAGAAATTACAACACAACCATCAATGTTGGTCAACTTCGTCGTGACAGTTGATAGTCTGATTCTAGCATTACGAGACAATTCATCCAGACTTGGTGAGCAAGTTCAACGAATGACGGTATATTGTTTAAAAGATATAAACTTATTATACACGTGGACGTTAATTAAGTAACGCCTAGTTTTGACCATGTAACCTATATTATACATGTACTTCGCAAGTAACTGTGACCATTTCACGGATAAGGGGCGGGACGTAGCCCAGAGGTAAAGAGTTCGATTGATGCGCGGTCGTTTTGGGATCGATCCCCGTCGGTGGTCCCATTGGGCTATATTTCGTTCCAGCTAGTGCACCACGACTGATATATCAAAAGCCGTGGTATGTGCTGTCCTGTCTGTGGGATGTTGCATTATAAAAGATCCCTTGCTACGAATGGAAAAATGTAGCGGGTTTCCTCTCTATGACTATATGTCAACATTACCATATGTTTGACATCCAATAGGCGATGATTAACAAAACTAAAACTTATTTCACGGATATCAAACACGGAAATTAAGGTTCTGTGTATACAGAGGATATTGAGAAAAGAAGAAGATAGCAGTTAAGACTATCATTATTTTGTTTAACGACACCACTAGAGCACAATGATTTATTAATCTTCGGCTAATGGATGTCAAACATTTAGTAATTCTTAGAGGGGAAACCCGCTATATTTTTCCATTAGTAGCAAGGGATCTTTTTATATGCACCATCCCACAGATACGATGGCACATACTACGGCCTTTGATATACCAGTCGTGGTGCACTGGCTGGAACGAGAAATAGCACAAAGGGTCCACCGACGGGGATCGACCCTATAGTGTGTGCCACAGGGAATGCCTTTTTTCATACCATGAATTTTTTATTTATTTCTGAGCCGATTCATTTGTAAATGTCACACAACAATAGTTTTGGGTATGTTTTGTTTTCTAAAACACTCACTTACTTTTCTTTTTACGTCGCTGGTCGCTGTGAAATTATTAAAAAAAAAAAAAAAATCTTTTTTTCAATATAGAATAATGGGACGGACTGTAGACCGATCGGACGTCAAGCAACCGCTTTATCACTGGATTACGTCTCGCCCCATCATTACATCAATATTGAATTTTAAAGTTTAAAGTTTGTTTTGTTTAACGACATCACTAGAGCACACTGATTTTGACATTTAGTGTAGTCACGGGGGAAAGACATAAACCGTAAATATACATGGAAATGTATTATAATTAAGCTATTTTCTTACACATACATTGGTGAGAACACCATGCGCTATTTTTGATAACACATACTTATTTACACACGTACGTGTGTTAACAATTTTAAGACACACGACTGGCTGCTCCTAGGTGATGATCAGGTCACCAATGCCATACGTCCAATAAAAAATAGCACGGCGGAAATCGATTACATTGTAACGTATAGTTAACCTGGCAGTCATGTGTCTGTGATGCGTAAGTCAGCTACAAGTGCAAAGGGTTGTAAATATCTTTCAGTCGATAAAGATGTTAACGTTTGCTTAAAACCTTGTTTTTGAGGATATGTAAGAAACAGAATAATACATTCGAGTCCGTTAGTTACCATTTATCTCACAACTCGTTGTTTAAAAACGTATCCAACTCGCTTTCGCTCGTTAGACACATTTTAAAACAACTCATGTATTATTCTCTATACCTATACGCCAACATAAAAGAGAAATTAACTGCTGTAAAGTTCAGTCTTCGGTGAAAAGGTTAAGATATAAAATCGATAAAGAAGAACGTGATATTAATTTCTGGGACAAGACATCGGTGTTCTGGCTTGATGTCATGACATTTCCACGCTCATTTCCCCGGCAAGTCCCACCCACCATTTGGCCAGGCCGTTTCTGCTTAGATCATTCGATGTTATTACAATTCGTTGTTTTAAAAACGTATCAAATTAACTGCTGTAAAGTCCAGTCTTCGGTGAAAAGGTTAAGGTGTAAAATCGACAAAGAAGAACGTGATATTAATTTCTGGGACAAGACATCGATGTTCTGGTTTGATTTCATAACATTTCCATGCTCATTTCCCCGGCAAGTCCCACCCACCATATGACCAGGCCGTTTCCGCTTAGGTCATTCCATGTTAATACAAATGCTAACAGTGTTATCGGACACAACTATATTTCATTATAAACATGTTACTGATTAAAATTGTCCTACGGCATACCCACAGCAGTTAATTAACTTTCCGCTTATTCTTTCTTCAAAACAAGGATGCGGATTGTAGTCCATGGCCAGTTGTCCGCATATAATCTCCCCGTGGGAATTTAATGAAGAAAGCAGGCAACCTTTTTGAAGTTTAGGCCTACGTGACAGAATTACCAAATATTTAACATTAAAGTTAGTGTTTTAGTGCTGTCGTTTAACAAAACAAATTTTATCTTAAAAAAAATAAAAAAATATAAGAAAGCATATTGCAGTGGCGTGTGCAGGAGGCGGCTTTCGGGGGGGGGGGGGGGCAAAATCCCTCCTGCTCAAGCAAATGTTCTTTCTTTTTTTTCAATATATTTTTTGGGGTATCATGATTCGAACATCCATTAGTAGCAGGGGATCTTTATATGCACTATCCCACAGACAGGATAGCACATACCACGGCCTTTGATATACCTGTTGTGGGGCATTGGCCAGAACGATCCCAGACCGACCGCGCATCGAGCGAGCGCTTTACCACACGGCTAGGTCCCGACCCACTCATAACAGAGTCAGTGAGTTATTAGTAGTCGGGCAAATCCTAAATCCCCAATGTTTGTACATACTGTTATAAACTAAATTAGATCCATTGATAAACCCTGTAAATTAATAGATGTGAGGCTGCAGATTATTTAAGGATTATCTGGAAATCTGTTGTATATTTGACACGTATATCGATTGCGGAGATGAAGAATGGGAAAATGATTGTGGGGAAATGCTCTAATATGTTTGGCCAGATTAGTTAGAAATTATGTTTCGACATGTATAGGTCACTGTTTTGAAGTATGAAACGTGGTGCTTGTAGTTATAAACACATGATCTGAGGTGCGAGAGACAAAAGTACCCCCCCCCCCCCCCCCACCCCCGTTCCAACCAGTGCCACACACGTGTTATATCAAAGGCTGCGTTATGTGTAGCACTATCAGTGGGAAAGTGCATATAAAAAGATCGTTTACTGCTAATGGAGAGATATAGTGGGTTTCCTTTGAAGATCATGAGTGAAAATTACCAAATGTTTCACACCCAATAGCTGACGATTAATAACCTGCTCTAGTGGTTTCGTTTTCCTAACAAAAAAGTATTTTTATAACAGAGAAAAAGTATTAAGACTCTTACTTTTGGCCTTTGACTACTGTTTGAAGCCACAAAACTAGGCGCGTATACAATAATTGTGTGTGCGTGCGCGCGCGCGTGCGTGCGTGCGTGTGCGCATGTCCGTGTGTGTCGGGGGTCTAAACTGTAGCGAGTGAAGTTTATAGGGGCGTCGAGTCATGCTCCCCCAGAAAATATATTGATAAAAAAATTTGCTTGAGGGGTGGGGGGTTCGACCCCTGAAAACCCCCTGCACACGCGCCTGAAAACAATTTTACAATCTCTTATGAGACTACATTGTACAGCTCACGTGAATTATGCTTTAACGGATATTTTATGAATTAGTGTATAAATAGGCTATACATTTATTATCTTCTTTTCGGGGGGGGGGGGGGGGGGGGGTGCGTCGATTAATATGCGATTTTCTTTTTTAATTAGGTCTGATCGCGGAATTAAATTAAAACAACAAAATTAAATACACCCCACTCCCCTCCAAAAAACAACCACACAAAAACCAACCACCAGCCCCCCCCCCCCCCCAAAAAAAAAATAAAAAAAAATAAAAAAAAATAACCGAAAATTATTTGGCTGAGGAATTCTAGTCGTGCTGTGGTTCTGACATATCACATACTGCTGCTTCCAGATACAACATAACATGCATTTCAAGTTAATTTAAATTGAAAATAAACCATTAAAAATTAGCACAACAACAAAGACAATAAAACCACCAAAAAAAAAAAACCCACAACAGAATAGAAGAAAGTAAAAACTAGAATTATGTTTTTCACACCTTTTGTGTAGCATCGTGAGGTTTGCTGTATCACACCGATATCTCGTATGTGGGATAATCGATTTAAAAAAACCCGTTTAATTGGCTGCTTTACGCCGTTGTACGGCGATGAACCAAACGCCATCTAATGAAATTAACACTAACAAAACTGATTGCTCTCTGATATATGAGGTAACTGCGGAGGCGTAAAACCGTAAATACGTTATAGTCGGAAATACGTTATCATTTCTTTTAAAGCTGGCTTTTGTACGAAATAGAACAGTACAGTCTTGTCTCCTGAAATATTTATCTTAGATACGTATTCAAACAACTCGCAAAATAAAGAGTATGCAACGACAACATATATGTATTAAAGGGACATTCCCGAGTTTGCTGCAATTTTAAAGATGTTATCGACGAACAGAGACTTTTTAACGATTGTAATTTCATATCAAATATATTTTTCTGCATAAAATATTAGTGGCTGTATATTAAACGTGTTTCTGGTCGTTGTAATATTTGTACTAGGTTAAATTTCATTTTATTTCCTAAAAAAAGATTTTTTCGTACGTACGAAATTATTTAATGACAAAATCCAGTTTGGGCTTCTTACAAATATTAAGACGACCAGAAACACATTGAATATACAGAGACTGATATTCTAAACAAGAAACTATACTTAATATGTAAGTTTAATCGTAGAACTATTTTATTAGTCGGAAACATCTTACAATGCAGCAAACTCGGGAATGTCCCTTTAAAGAGCATATTTTTGGTGTCGGATGAAATTAGAATTTTTTGCCTTTGTATTCCTTTTAAGATATTCACATTAGGAAGTAAAGTTATATAGTTTTGTATTAGGCAGGAGGAGCTGCATTAATACCATGCGTAACAAATGCCTTAATTCACCCATTATATATATATATATATATATATATATATATATATATATATATATATATATATATATATATATATATATATTAAAGTGCTTTCTTAATCAATATACTTCATTAATAAGACACCGGCCTCGGTGGCGTCGTGGCAGGCCATCGGTCTACAGGCTGGTAGGTACTGGGTTCGGATCCCAGTCGAGGCATGGAATTTTTAATCCAGATACCGACTCCAAACCCTGAGTGAGTGCTCCGCAAGGCTCAATGGGTAGGTGTAAACCACTAGCACCGACCAGTGATCCATAACTGGTTCAGCAAAGGCCATGGTTTGTGTTATCCTGCCTGTGGGAAGCGCAAATAAAAGATCCCTTGCTGCCTGTCGTAAAAAGAGTAGCCTATGTGGCGACAGCGGGTTTCCTCTAAAAAAATCTGTGTGGTCCTTAACCATATGTCTGACGCCATATAACCGTAAATAAAATGTGTTGAGTGCGTCGTTAAATAAAACACTTCTTTCTTTCATTAAAAAGACAGTCATGACTCTTAAATGGGAATTCCTGACTTCAGAGATTTAAACATGCCTCCTGCTAACCTGGTTTTTAATTAATACATAGAGGATACTCCTCGAGTGTCTTGTGATATCATAATTTATCAGCACGAGTTGTTAAAAGTATGAAATCCGAGGCTTGGCGAGGATATTTTATGCTTTTATCAACGAGTGCTGATAAATTATATCACAAGATAATGAGGGGGTATTCTTTTTATCATCCATTACTTCTTTTTTTTTCATTTGCTACAATTGTAAACAATGTCAGTAATGTGGGTTGAATGTCACTATATTTGGCAGCGGTAGACTCGTTAACTAGCAGAACGACAGTGGCGTGACGTCACTAATAATAGGTTTAGCGCTGAAACAGACACAGTGACGTAACAAAAGAAGCGATATCTCCATGGAGAATATCGCAGGAGATATCGCAAATTATTGTGCCAGCGATATCTCCTACAAAAGTCTTTAATGGATGATAAAACTGGATATTAATTACATTTTCTTGCTTAGAAGAATAATGTGTGTACATCATGTGTTTTAGGAATTCCGATGTTTATAGTAGCTTAAACATCATTTGTTTTTACACGTACAAACTTATTGAAGGCAAAATCTGCTAATTTACATGTTTGGGCCTAGTGTTGACCACTTTTGAAATATGCCCTTAAACCTCTTCTCTGTAGAATGAATGAATGAATGAATGTTTAACGACACCCCGGCACGAAAAATACATCGGCTACTGGGTGTCAAACTATGGTAAACGCAAATCTAAAATCTTCTCTGTAGAAGTCGTTGTTTGTATATACAGAACCATAAGAGTTTACAAAATTAAATCCGTGTTCGTTATATATTGCTTCTTTCTTTATTTCAACGTTACACATCAGCACATCGACATATCTCACAACATTTGTCAGTTTTGAGTAACAATTTACCTATAATATTTCATACAGTGTATTATATATTATAAATCTTATTAGCATTTTGTCTGGTGAGGAAAATAAAATCGAAAACAAGAAATCCAGTTTTAGAGATAACAATGCAGTATGTGTAGGCGTACAATAAAATATCCCCATGTTGTATTAAGCATATTTGTTTTACATAAATGCATTATTACATGTAAGTCATTACAACAGTTTTATTATTTGGTCCTATCAACTTGGTAAATTGGTATAAAGGTGTCAGATACTCAGACATTATAAAGTACGTATTTGTAAGTGCTAGAGGGTCTTGCAAAGTATATTTACTTAGCCGGAAGTACGGGACTATAGTAAGTACAGTGAAACCCCTCTATACCGGACACCCTCGGGACCAAGTAAAATGTCCGGTTTTAAGAGGTATCCGGTTTAGAGAGGTTAATTTCAATAATGGTATTTTAAAAAGGACCGTAAAAAAATGTCCTGTTTGGGGGGAATTCCGGTTTACAGAGTTGTACAAATGTCTCTCACCAATTACCGCAATAACCACTGAACACTCCTCCAAGTGGTCACGCTAATCCCAGAGGAAAACCATCATGGGAAATGACATGTGTGGCATGGGTAGCTACGAGATCAACTATCGAGGTTGGAGACAAGGGCTGGAATGTGAAAGTGGACAGGAAACAAAGTTGAAAATATATTTATGCAATTAGATTGTTAGCTGTAAAGTATACATGATTTTGATGTTGCGTATTTTGAATGTCCTAGCTGAATGTCGTTACAAACGTAGAATAGTGTTTCTTAATGGCGTCCCCCATGCCACAGAACCTACATGTGTATATCGCACACCACGCTTATCAAATTGTTTGGTTCCCAGTGTACTTTGCAATGGCATTTTAGTAGCATAGCTTTTTTTTTAGTAGAACAGCTTTTTGATGTTGAGTTATAATTTCCCAGTACTGGACAATTCATTATTTTATTAAAGATACCTTTATTTAGTTATATGGAACACACACATGTGCATGGCTTCTTAGAATGAGCTGATCTGACAATGGAGAAACGTAATCGGATCAGAAGAGAACTGGACTTGCATTATAAATCTTTTGGAATATCTTTTTTATTGTACAGTTGTTCCTGAATCATATTAGCCGGCGTGTCTCAAACGGAAAGCAGTTCAACACGCTGGTAACAATGTCATACTTCACAGTAGTTGTAGCTGCGCTGCGAGTGGTTGACACTAACGCGGCGCATCACGGTTATACATCCGGGTCTTCAGCTCTCTTGTAGAAACTGTGCTGCTCAGAGATACTTCTCTTTTCACCACTCTCGTATGCGTGTTCGTCAGTCACACTGTCAAGGTCAGTCACGTGGTCCGCTTTCACGTCTCGTTTGTAGAAACTGTTCATTTTATCTCCTGGGATTCTTTTGTAAAAACCAGATATTTCATTTGGGCTTCGTTTATAGAAACCAGATAGTTCATTTGGGCCTCTTTTATAAAAACCAGATAATTCATTAGGGCCTCTTTTATAGAAACCAGAGAGCTCATTAGGGCTTCTTTTATAGAAACCAGAGATTTCGTTGGGGCTTCTTTTATAGAAACCAGTGAGGTCGATGGGGCTTCTTTTATAGAAGCCAACATTGTCATAAGGGCCTCTTTTATAGAAACCAGTGAGGTCGGCGGGGCTCCTTTTATAGAAACCAGCAACGTCAGCAGGGCTTCTTTTGTAGAAGCTACTGATGCCGTTTGGTTCCCGCTTATAGAAGCTGCTGACATCATCGTGTGCACGTTTGTAAAAACTGGCTAAGTCTTCTTGACCACGCTTGTAAAAACTGCTGAGATCCCCGTGGCCTCGCTTGTAGAAGTTACTGAGGCCGCCAATGGCCCGTTTGTAAAACGAGTACATCGATTCCTCTGGCGCTCGCTTGTAAAAGCTGCTACGGCTACCGTGAGGGCTTCGTTTGTAAAAGCTACTGACGTCGTCCCCGCCACGTTTGTAGAAGCTACTGATGTCCTCGGCTCCGCGTTTGTAAAACCCAGACAAGCCACTGTCTACGGCTCGTTTGTAAAATCCAGATAAGCCACTGTCTACGGCTCGTTTGTAAAATCCAGATAAGCCACTGTTTACGGCTCGTTTGTAGAAGCTGCTTAGGTCATCTAGTCCGCGCTTGTAGAAGCTGTTCATTCCATTGTCCACACCTCTCTTGTAGAAGCTGTTCATTCCATTGTCCACACCTCTCTTGTAGAAGCTGTTCATTCCATTGTCCACACCTCTCTTGTAGAAGCTGTTCATTCCATTGTCCACACCTCTCTTGTAGAAGCTGCTCTTATCGTTGATGCTACGTTTGGAGATCTGTCCATTTTCTGTTGCCGGTTCCTCGCTAACATCTCGCTTGTAAAAGCTGGAAATCTTGTTGCTCAGTCGTCGCTTGTAGAACCCACTGATTCCATGGTGTGCTTGTTTCTTTTGTAATGGACGTGGTACTGCAAATATTAGAAAATAAACAAATGTAATGAATGGATGAATGAATGTTTAACGACACCCCAGCATATCAAAACACATCAGGCCCTGTGCTTATAAACTTTAAAGTCTAGACTTTAAGAAAGTCCAGACTTTAACGTCATGGCAACGCCATTCAAATAGCATTATGTTAAAGTCTTCTGGACTTTAGCACAGGCTCAGCTATCGTGTGAAAGGTGAATACTTAAATGATGTGATTATCAAATAAAATTAAAAATTAAAATATTAAATTAAAACACAGTGTGCAAAAATATAATAAACAAAATAATTTATTATAATTATATTATTAAATTGGCTTTTTCATATTGGCCTTGTTATAGGTCCGAAGATTATGTACTGATCCAAGGCTGGCTGTATTGGCCCAAGATAACGCTGAGGGCTAATACAGCCGGCCCCGGGCCAATACAACTGTACGAGAACATAAAGCCAGGCGTGTGAAAACACAAATTTAATGACATTTTTATTAATCAACTTCTACTGGCCATTAAGAATTAGTCTTTGAATACTATTTTAGACAACACTAGCTAGGTTGAGGATTGTTTTCAGACGACTGTTCCTGTGTGAAAATTACTATTAAGTTTGACATTTTGTCCTGAATCTAGAACAGATGTTATAGCTGTACAAGTACGTGCAGTTTGTCGTGTCATGTAGTGTAATAATAAACTCGCACACTGTCTTGGGGGAGGGCTTTATATTTGCTTGTCGCCACATAAAAAGACAGTGTTTGGTGCCCCCTCCCCCTATGTAGCTGCTACTCCCCCCTCCTCATATAAAATCCGTGCTACGCCAATGGCCAAGCAAGAAGTGACTAAAAACTAAAATCAATACTTCTACTTTGTTTCGTGCACCAGAAGGTGCTATATTTAATTACTTTCTGAGTCAAGTATTTGCATTTTTTGACAATTGCATGTTGCTTTACTTCTAAGTTACTTCAATGTTGCCATTCGAAATGTATTCAAATTTGTTAGGTTTCTCGTGTCAAAACATAAACATAAATTTCCTTAAAGAAGGCCATGGGAAAAATAATTGTTAATGTTACTGACTACGACGTATAGAGGAAACGTATGACACAGAAGGAAATTAAACTTTGTGCCCAATAGAAGACGTTTACTCTGGATTGGCGACTGGTCGCATTAAGGGCAATAACGATAATAGGTGCATGAGGATTATAATTATTATATTGTGCAATATCCATAGAACAAATGTAAAATTTTCATTATGAAAATTGGAAATGTTTAAGTTCAACTGCCTCAGAGATGAACTCTTTTCATAAAAGAAATTAACAGAAGGAAATGAGTTCAACGTTTCTAGGAACACTCATAACGAAGCAATGAGGTCTTTCCGAAGTAACCAAACTGAAAATTATACCAGAAGTAAATTATAGTGTGAACTCATGAGAGAAATATGAGATTTTGTCGTATTGCCCGCTATGACATGTAGATGCACATCGTTTGAAATGTATTATGGCTATTAAAGCGACATTCCTGAGTGTGTTGCATTGTAAGATGTTTCCGACTAATAAAATATTTCTACGATTAAACTTACATATTAAATATATATACATGTATATATTTTTTTGTTTAGAATAGCAGTGTCTGTATATTCAATGTGTTTCTGGTCGTCTTAATATTTGTAAGAAGACCAAACTGGATTCTGTCTTATATTTATATTTGAGGAAATAAAATGAAATTTGACCTAGTTCAGATATTAGAACTATCAGAAACACGTTTAATATACAGTCACTAATATTTTATGCAGAGAAATATATTTGATATGTAATTATAATCATTAAAAAGTCTCTGTTAGTCGATACACAAAATTGTAGCAAACTCAGGAATGTTCTTTTAAGTTAGGTTAGATGTTTCAAAAAATATCATGGCTGGTTTATTAATAATAGGTAACACTATGTAGCTACGTTATTTTGAATAATTTGTACCATGACATAAGACATATTATATTGTGTGTGTGTGTGTGTGTGTGTGTGAGAGAGAGAGAGAGAGAGAGAGAGAGAGAGAGAGAGAGAGAGAGAGAGAGAGAGAGAGAGAGAGAGAGAGAGAGAGAGAGAGAGAGATGGTGAGAGGATACAGATAAACAGATACATTGAAAGATATATAAACAGACAAATGGAGAGATAGAGATAATGAGAGTGATGTACTGAGATATATATAGATATATATATATATATATATATATATATATATATATATATATATATATATATATATATATAGATAGATAGATAGATAGAAGGATGGTGAGATAAATATATGTACGTGTATATATATATATATATATATATATATATATATATATATATATATATAGATAGATAGATAGAAGGATGGTGAGATAAATATATGTACGTGTATATATATATATATATATATATATATATATATATATATATATATATATATATATAGATAGATAGATAGATAGATAGGTAGAAAGATAGACAGACAGACAGACAGATAGATAGATATATAGATAGATAGATAGATAGATAGATAGATAGAAGGATAGAAGGATAAAGAGATACATATATGTATTGATAGATAGACAGACAGACAGACAGATAGGTAGATAGAAGGATAGACAGATACATATATGTTTTGGTAGATATATATATATATATATATATATATATATATATATATATATAAAGATAGAATGATAGAATGATAGAGAGATACATATATGTATGTATATATATGTATGTATGTATGTATGTATGTATGTATGTATGTATGTATATATGTATGTAGATAGATAGATAGATAGATAGAGGCAGGGAGGGTATCACGTTGAGGCAAGTGCATTACGTACTATATAACCATACTGATGATGAGATGGGATCGACAACTCTACGACGGTATTTCTACTGAATAAAACCAGTCCGTGTAAGTCTGTAATCGTTGATGGTCTACACAGCTATATTTACCTGAGCACACCTTTTCGTCGACACCTATATTTTTCTCCGGCTCGCCCTCGTTTTTCCACGATACCCACACGAACGCTTCCCCGCCCAGTTCACCACTTGGACAACGACACTGGATCTAATACAGAAACAAATAAAGCTTGAATGAACGCATGGATATTTATTAACGACACCCTAGCACAAAGGGAAATCGTCTGTTGGGTGTAAGACAAATGTAGACAAAGAAAAAAGAAAAAAGAAAAAAAAGAGAAAGAAATGTAATAGTACAGGCAGACCCTAGTTTCAACCTGTGAAAATGGACACAAAGTTTAGTTAATCTACAAACCTGAGCCCTGTTCCTCGAAGTGATCTTAGCCCTAAGATCACCATAACCTCACAGCTAACATATGCACTTAAGGTGATCTTAGCGCTAAGATCGCTTTGTGGAACGGGACCATGTAACACATCTGGATAACGTTACAACAGTCTGTGAGATTGAAACGGGGAAATAATCGTCTCAATAACCGTTACTTCTCAGTCTTGTATATTGTAAACTTTTATGTAAACTGTTGTATATGGGTCGATGAAATTAATAAACCATATACTTCTCAGAAGTACATGCGTTTTAAAATTATTAACAAATGCATTCCGTGGCATTAAAGGGACATTCCCGAGTTTGTTGCATTGTAAGATATTTCCGATTAATAAAATATTTCTACGATTAATCTTACATATTAAATATATTTTCTTGTTTAGAATATCAGTGTTTGTATATTCAATGTGTTTCTGGTCGTCTTAACATTTGTAAGAAGCCCAAACTGGATTTTGTCTTCAAATAATTTTGTACGTACGAAAAAAAATATTTTAAGAAATAAAATGAAATTTAACCTAGTACAAATATTAGAACGATCAGAAACACATTTAATATACAGCCACAAATAGTTTATGCAGGAAAATAAATTTGATATCTAATTACAATCGTTAAAAAGTCTCTGTTAGTCGATAACATCTTTAAAACTACAGCAAACTCAGGAATATCCCTTTAAAACACCAGGATAACCATAACAGTTTTGGATGTACGGAAATGGATATTTTCAATTATTAAAAAAACCCTGGCTCTAATAGTGACAAATATGCCGTAGTAATTAAAAACTAGGATCTGTCTCTTTAACTGTTTGAAGATGTTGTACAGATAGTCTGCAGTGGAGTATATATAACCATGTTTACATATACAGTTCATGAGAATGCCTAATTTATTTACAATATCATATACGCTGTCTTAAAACAGTGTTCGGCGAATTTTTGGCTTTTTAAAATGATAATTATATACATTATATATTTGGGTGAAACCTAAACTGCCAAAATATAAAATAGTCATCAACGTATCTCTATTAAGATCCTAAAAAGCACACCACCAAAATGTACAAATATGCGATTTAAGTTGTAGGTATTTTATTAATTTAAAGGTAAATAGTTAAACAAAAATGCTATAATATTTATTCAAAAGACAAAGGAAAAACAAAAAAGAAAAGAAAAAGAAAATCCCAAAGAAATAAATGGCTGAAAAAGAGAAGTAAATCAGTGCTTTTTAGGAGTCGATCGGGTTACAGTTCACATACATTTTATCGATTAGTCATACCTCTTTGTATTTCTTATCTCCCTCCATTACGACCTTGGTGACCACTTGCTCGTTTTCACATACGGGTAACTTGGACACGGGGATGCATATCCCATACCTGTAATATTGATATAAATAGTAACGTTCAATTAAAATATTCAGTAAATCAGTGGATCGGTCGATCGACAAGCAATCAACTTATCAATTCATCTATCGAACGATTCATTCATTCATTCATTTATTCATTCACTCACTCACTCACTCACTCACTCACTCATCGTCCCCCACCAACCCCTTGCGAAAGCAAAGTATCTTTTTTGTTTGAAAATATTTTCCAGGGAGCATGACTCGACCTCCTATAAACTTCGGTTGCCACAGTCCAGACTCCCCACTCCCGCTAAAATTCCTGTACAGGCGCCTATTCATTCATCCATTCACACTCACACATTCTACATTTTAATTCCACTTTCCCATTGTTCTATTTTATTTCGATATCAAAATGTTAAATTATTAAATGTTTGTTTGCTGCATCATATATAGAGGATTCGTCACGTGTGTTTTTGAATATGGAAAACATCAACTGAGGCTATGTTAGTCTGTATTTATGGAGGCTCTGCCGAGACAAATACTGATTAATTAGACGAGGTTGATATTTTACATTTGAAAACATACGAGTAGCGAATGCTGTTTATCCTATAACACTTCTAAAATAACATTTTAATGCGATATTTAGTAAATACAAGTTTTGAAGTCTCCTCACAGTAATATGACGTCACGCACTATAACTAAATGTCATCAAAACGTTACGCTCAGGTATGTAAGTTTTGTTGACTGTAAACAAATGACCCATTGACAGTAAAACATTATTAACTGAGTTAATAATAGTAAATATCAAATGGGTTAATGACATGGATGTCATGGGTAAGTTATAGGATAATGGTAGATATCAAATGGGTTTATGACATGGATGTTATGGGTAAGTTATAGGATAATGGTAAATATCAAATGGGTTTATGACATGGATGTTATGGGTAAGTTATAGGATAATGGTAAATATCAAATGGGTTTATGACATGGATGTTATGGGTAAGTTATAGGGTAAACAAGGTAATGAACCCGGGGCCCAAAACTGACATTACCAAACACATTTCTGGGGCCATAAACTGTTTCAAATAATAATAGTAATAGTAGTAGTAGTAGTAGTAGTAGTAGTAGTAGTAGTAGTAGTAGTAGTAGTAGTAGTAATAATAATAATAATCTTAATAATCCAAATATTAATAATAATAATAATAATAATAATAATCTCAATAATAATAATAATAATAATAATAATCTCAAAAATAATATAACGATTGTACATGCCATCCACAAAACACACCTATGTTTTATTGCTGTATTTCAACAGTGTTGGAAACACTTGAACGTTAATCAATGCGCCCTTACAGCCGCACGAACGTGAATAACAAGCGCATGACAAACTTCGATTAAGGAGAAACCCGATATAATCGGCCTCGTGATGGTTTGGCTCAAAAAAGGAAGCTACTCGCGACATCTAGAATACCCTTCAAAAAACTTTATTTCCAAGACTCATCCAACTGCATAGCGTTTATTGTGTTACTTCCGGCAAATGACAAAATGGCTGCCTGGTATCTTTCTATTTTCATGATCAAGATCGTAAACTTCATCATATGCTAATGTGGAACCGTCATCCGTAAAAGCACAAAGGTTTTTCGTAATACTTCTACAATGTGGAAAAACAAGCATATTTTGACACCCAGCTTTTGCGGCATTAACCTGTATTTTGAAGGATAGCTCTGTGCCGTTGCAAAGGCGTCTAACTACCATGTGATTAAGTACAGCCGACATTTGACAATAACCTGATGGTTATTAATTTGAACTTGACTGGCCGGCTTTGATAGTTTTTCTTGTGGAAAGAAGACCCCGAAATTGATGTCTAGATTGACAGTAGCTGGGTGATGTCAGGCAGTGCAGTCGATAATACTGGGTAAATGAGGAACTTAGGACAATTTGTCAAAGTGTCTGGCAATTCTCTCAAGTGAGTGCTAGATTGACATCGGTCACGAATTCCTGGGTGGAAACCCCCCACATAAATGTATACACAGACACGCGCACAAACACACACAGAGAAACACGTTGTATATATAATATTGATAGTTGATGCTACTAATTCCATACTGTACATACACACTAGGACACATACACAGACAACCACTTACCACTACATACAAACACACACACACACACGGAAAGAGAGAGAGAGAGAGAGAGAGAGAGAGAGAGAGAGAGAGAGAGAGAGAGAGAGAGAGAGAGAGAGAGAGAGAGAGAGAGAGAGATTATACAACCAATTATGTTTTAAGTGACAAAAATGGCGGTTTCCATTTCCGTTTTATTTATGGACTTCTTCTTTGTGCGCATTATTTAGCATGATGTGTGCAAGGTTATTGATTGGACCTGAGCGCAAGAAGATCCTTGCGATGTCAGCATCTAGTAAGTATATATAAAAGAAATGCTGTCTACAGTACAGATATTAAAAGATGAAATGCGGTCAGAACGATCGGAAGCTGTTAAAATGGTCATGCGCATTATATTATAGATTACAGTGGGTGTTATTTTCTGATAGTCGTAAAACATGTCTGAGCTTAGATGTCCAATTTTTCAGGAATATAAAAAAGGGTGGAACCTAACTAGCATGCGATGAATGACCATTTAGTTCAGTCTATATCATTCAACTGAGTGCGGTGCACGCCAGTAATTCAGTAAATATTGATGCGCGAGTCTGGCACCCACCAAATAAAACTCAATGTCCTAATCCTCCAAATACGGCCTAGCAAATGGTGGCACGCTAACTTTAAACATTTCTAATACCAGTAGTATTAATTCGTAAAGGTACCACACCACCACTTGACGTGTCGTTATTTCTACCAGCTTAATATAGTCTGGTTTGGAAAATAGTTCCTCATAAATAATAATACAAAATGCCTTTTGAAATTTTCTTTGATGATTTCAAATAGATTGACCTCCGTAGTATTTTAAATAACCCATTGCTATCCTCCTTTCGTCTTTCTCTTCCTTCTTCTATCTCTTCCTTCTTCTCTCTCTCTCTCTCTCTCTCTCTCTCTCTCTCTCTCTCTCTCTCTCTCTCTCTCTCTCTCTCTCTCTCTCTCTCTCGCTCTCTCTCTCGCTCTCTCTCTCCCCCCCCCATACTAAATAAATAAACCAATGATTTAACTGAATTGATATTTCAGTACCGTATCCGACTCCAAGTAAGAACATAGCAAAGGTATTTAACAATAGCCTCACCAGCCTCTCTAACAACGTATAACCGTCTCAGAGAGGAAACCCGCTAAGTTTTTTCCAGTAGCAGAAAGGGATCTTTTATATGCACCATCCTGCAGACAGGACAACACATACCACAGCCTTTCGTATACCAGTTGTGGTGAGCTGGTTAGAATGAGTAATAGCTCAATAAGCCCACGCTTCTTTTATTTCCGAGGAGTTAAATGCGCACTTTGTACAACATCAAAAACAATTGGTCGGTTTCAATTGGGAATTACGTTCACGAATTTCAGATTACAAAAACCCGACAAACTTGTATTCTTTAGAGGTGCTTCTTCTTTAAGCCATATACCAGCCTCGGTGGCGTCGTGGTTAGGACATCGGTCTACAAGCTGGTAGGTACTGGGTTCGGATCCCAGTCGAGGCATGGGATTTTTAATCCAGATACTGACTCCAAACCCTGAGTGAGTGCTCCTCAAGGCTCAATGGGTAGGTGTAAACCACTTACACCGACCAGTGATCCATAACTGGTTCAACAAAGGCCATGGTTTGTGCTATCCTGCCTGTGGGAAGCGCAAATAAAAGATCCCTTGCTGCTAATCGGAAGAGTAGCCCATGTAGTGGCGACAGCGGGTTTCCTCTCAAAATCTGTGTGGTCCTTAACCATATGTCTGACGCCATATAACCGTAAATCAAATGTGTTGAGTGCGTCGTTAAATAAAACATTTCTTTCTTTCTTTCTCTAACAACGTATGTGTAAGGCAGAACAACACGATCAGACGGTAATACAACTCAGCGCACAATGGCAGGCGTACACAATGGTGTGAACCTTCTAACTGCGGGTTCAGAAGGCGGCAAACAAAATCAAATTATGTCCTTTTTTCCATATCTAGCTGAACTGCCAACTCATGCAATTACCGTGTTTGTTAAACTAATCTGATAACGTCCACAAACGTGTAGACCCATCAACTCCCAAAATCTGCATTGTTTACAAATGATGTAATAATCACTGAGAACAAGATACACTATTTGAAATCGATGGTTTTACTGTATATGTTTGTGTTTGTTTGTTTGTGTGTCTGCCTCTCTGAGAGAGAGAGAGAGAGAGAGAGAGAGAGAGAGAGAGAGAGAGAGAGAGAGAGAGAGAGAGAGAGAGAGAGAGAGAGAGAGAGAGAGAGAGAGAGAGAGAAAGCGAGCGAGCGAGCGAGCGAGAGAGACAAAGACAGAGACAGAGAGACATACAGACAGAGACAGCGAGATGGAGGGAGATTGGGCATGCTTCCACCACACACAAAACACACAAAACAATGGATTTTTATATGCAGTACATACAGCGGTATTTGGTGTACCAGCTGTGTGACACTGTTGGTTTTGTTTTTGATTTTAAAAAGACAGAAAAGAAACACGAGCATCATTTCCCTATAAAAGGAGCATTCGTGAGAAAATAAAGCACCGAACAAGTATAGACTATTTGGTAGACAGTGTTTTACATTTATCATGATAAATAGATCGCAGAGACCTTTTGCCAGATATCTAATTAAAAGTGCTGTGTTAGGTCGGTAGATAGCTAGCGCTGATAAATGACCATGTGGAATTCTGGAAGCAGATGCATTTAAAGAGAGTGTATCAAAGTTACGTAATGATATCTTTTTTTTTTACAATTTTATTTTTGCTTCGAAATGTAATGATAATGCCTTGTACAATATGCCCATCCAAAGTTACGACAAAATAATTAATTTACTGGCAGGAACAAAAGTTGTATTGGACATCGTTGCAGGCTGACCAACAGATGCAGCGTGTGACGTCACAGCTATCGTGGCCATGTTTTTCAGCGATAATTCTTTTAGAACAACTGGCTTCTATTTTGAGATGTTGTTGAGGTAGATTGTATTTTTGCTTACGTTCTATTTTTACCAAATATTATTAAGGGAGCTACCGTTTACACTTAGTGACAACACATTACACTTGCGATATCCCCAAGTTAAGTATGCCCACCCTGAGTGTAGAATACATTAAACAGAGAATAATACATGAGCGGCCATTACATACCATTTATCTGGCAATTAGTTGTTTTAAAATGTGTCTTAACGAGCGAAAGTTCTTAACGAGTTGTAAGATAAATGGTATTTAACGGACATGAATGTAGTATTCTATTCCTTACATATCCTGACAAAAAAATGTTTTAAAATAAATTAAAAGGCCTTTTCCAACGAAAACCTATTTATGGAAAAGAAAGAAATGTTTTATTTAACGACGCACTCAACACATTTTATTTACGGTTATATGGCGTCAGACATATGGTTAAGGACCACACAGATTTTGAGAGAAAACCCGCTGTCGCCACTACAAGGGTTACTCTTTCCGATTAGCAGCAAGGGATCTTTTATTTGCGCTTCCTACAGGCAAGATAGCACAAACCATGGCCTTTGTTGAACCAGTTATGGATCACTGGTCGGTGCAAGTGGTTTACCCTATTTATGGTCTTTATGCTTATAGTTAGTTAACTTGTGCGTCACAGACGAGTCAATTTCAGGTTAACTTGTACGTCACGTAGTGATCGATTCGACCGTTTTTGCTTCTGGTTTTTTTCATTGGATGGTATGGCATTGGTGACCTGGTCATCACCTAGGAGCAGCCAGTCGTATGTCTTTAAAATATTAGCACACGTATATACGTTAACTAGTACATGTATGTGTTATCAAAAATAACGAATGATGTTCTCATCAACGGGTGTGTAAGAATGTGTAGGTGTTTTTCTTGTTTTTTTTTTAAAGTGAAAATAGCAAAATATGGCACTTGCGACTACAATTATATACCTTTAAGTGTAAGACTATTCTAAAAAAAACAAAAATCAAAAAATCAAAAAAAAATCTACAATTAAAATAATGTGTGCTCGTATTGCTTCCACAGTTCAGAAATTCAGTTATCACTAAAAACACACGATAAGATCAATACTATTTGTGTTACGATTACATAAGCCAGACACAATTAGGGAAGGTAGTATCAAATCGTTTTTGTTTTTTAGGCATTGTATAAACGTTTTTTAAAGACCGAAATATTTTATTTTAAGATATACCGGTATGTCGCAAGAGAGCATGTTTTTTCTTAAGTTTAATTATATTGAATATAATATTTAAAAAACAAATATGATGTCAAATTTGGCCATAAGATTAGTATAGATGTATTTATGTGATACAAAGCAAAATCATTAAACACCATGAAAACCAAGAGGGGAATTTACAAAGCCTGGTTTTAGACTTACACGCGTGTAACTACATACATTTACTATGCTTAAACACCTGGTTTAGACTTACACGCGTGTAACTACATACATTTACTATGCTTAAACACCTGGTTTAGACTTACACGCGTGTAACTACATACATTTACTATGCTTAAAACACCGTTTGACTTACACGCGTGTAACTACATACATTTACTATGCTTAAACACCTGGTTTAGACTTACACGCGTGTAACTACATACATTTACTATGCTTAAACACCTGGTTTAGACTTACACGCGTGTAACTACATACATTTACTATGCTTAAACACCTGGTTTAGACTTACACGCGTGTAACTACATACATTTACTATACTTAAACACCTGGTTTAGACTTACACGCGTGTAACTACATACATTTACTATGCTTAAACACCTGCGTTTAAACAAAACAGGCATCGTAAATTCGGCCCCCAGTCTTTAAATGGAAACGTCTCTATATCTATGTCTAGTTTGACATCCAAGAATAAAATACAGTTTAAACAAATTAACTTTAAAATAAACACAAGAAACCAGATTTCCACGTATATTAGCATGTTTCCATATGTGCAAAAGTTAAACCAAAAAAATCCGCTTGTTGGTGATATCAATATATACTCGGTCGATCAACAATCTATTTATCTTCTTTTTTTTTCTTCTTTTTTTGTTTTTTTTTGGTGGGGGGGGGGGGGGGGGGGCAGAGTGATTTTCTTTTAAAACGTTAGGGTCGCGGTCGCAAGGTTTTTCTAGGGACGATCGGCTAATCGGAATCAACTATTATTTTCTTTGGGCCTATATCTATAGAAGGGTTAACCTGATACCGTAATATCCAGCATTTATGGAGAAGCCCTAGTAAGTTGTATGACTTGTGCCTAAGCCATTTGTTCTTTAAAAAGCAATACAATATGTTTCAATCAATCCAGTAATAAAATAGACCAGTGACCAAACGTTTGTGTAACCACCACCACCCCCCCCCCCCCCCCCACACACACACACACCCCATTCTACTCTCACATATTTCTTAAACCGATCATTTCCGCTCCAACATACGATGGAAATCACTTTTCAGTCTTGTGATTAGTGGTTTCAAGGTGGTGACCCGGTCGCCACAGTCGTACAAATCCATTAAATAAGCAGGGTCAAAACTGTGTGCTTTGTGACGTAGAAGTTAACCTGAAACTACCGTAAATCCTTGAATCGAAGCCTAGGCTTCTATTTTTATTTCTTTTTTCGCTATGATCCGAGACTCGGACTATAGGCAGGCTTCAATTTTTTTCAGAATCATTTTCTTGTCGTGCTGTTCTCGCCATGTGGTTAAACATGTGACGTCATTCAACGGAAGTGACGAGTATAATTCTATTCAAGGCAATCTTCTATTTATTTCGTGACGCTCTGAGACCCGGCCTCTAACCGAGGCAGGTTTCCATTCAAGGCAATCTTCTATTTATTTCGTGACGCTCTGAGACCCGGCCTCTAACCGAGGCAGGTTTCTATTCAAGGCAATCTTCTATTTATTTCGTGACGCTCTGAGACCAGGCCTCTAACCGAGGCAGGTTTCTATTCAAGGCAATCTTCTATTTATTTCGTGACGCTCTGAGACCCGGCGTCTAACCGAGGCAGGTTTCTATTCAAGGCGATCTTCTATTTATTTCGTGACGCTCTGAGATCCGGCCTTTAATTGATGCAGGTGTCTATTCAAGGCAGACCTATATTCAAGGATTTACGGTATGTCTATAATTTAAATTTGGAATAAAAACTGACCAGACGTCTTTGGTAATGCGGAACGTGTTGTATCCAGGAGACGTGGGGCAGACACTTGCTCCGGGACACTGGCAGACGACAGAAGACTTTTTGCCGCTCATTTCAGAAGTGATCGTGGAACACACTGTCCTGTCTGTCGGACACTCTGGCAACTGAAAATAAAATAAATATATTTGTTTAACGACATCACGGTGGATATTAAACTACGGAAATTTGGTGCAGCAAAGGATGGTTTTTGTAATGCATTTTTCCTATAGATAGAACAGTGCGTAGGCCTACTACAGCCTTTGGTGTATCAGTAGTCGCAAATGTCCCATTTAATAGCACACTGGGCTAGTTGTTAATTGTTAGCCTAGTGGTTAGTGAGAGAAAAGAGGGTGTAGTGGCCTTACACCTACCCATTGAGTCGTTAAAATTCGCTCTGGGTGGGAGCCGGTAGCGGGCTGCGAATCCTGTACCTACCAACCTTATGTCCGATGGTAAAGTAAAGTTTGTTTTATTTAACGACGCCATTAGAGCACATTGATTTTTTATGTTATCATCGGCTATTGGACGTCAAACATATGGTCATTCTGACACTGTTTTTTAGAGGAAACCCTTTTACAACAGGCAGCAAGGGATCTTTTATTTGCGCTTCCCACAGGCAGGATAGCACAAACCATTTCCTTTGTTGAACCAGTTATGGATCACTGGTCGATGCAAGTGGTTTACACCTACCCATTGAGCCTTGCGGAGCACTCACGCAGGGTTTGGAGTCGGTATCTGGATTAAAAATCCCATGCCTCGACTGGGATCCTAACCCAGTACCTACCAGCCTTATGTCCGATGACCTAACCACGACGCCACCGAGGCCGATCCCATTTAATAAAACTAAATTGTCGGCATATCGAACAAAAGCACAGTAGCATTATCACCTAATTATCATTATATGCATGTGTCACTTGTAATAGTTTATAAACTACACATTTCCACACGTAATCCTTGCATAATTAATTCGAAAATATTAAAAATAAAATGTAATGAATTGTCACTGGATGTAAAGAGTAGCTTCTCCAATACTATCAACCTCCATCTAGGTTCCTGGATTCCAACATTCTTTTCGAATTGACTACAAACAACTATGGGTTGCCACTACGAAAAATATATAATGTTTCTATCATTCCACGAGCGGATCCTGACTTTTGTTAAAGGGGGCATCAAAACATTTCTGAAACGGGCAATTTGAAATTCTCAAAGACTAATTAGCTGATTTTTTTTATTTTTTTTTTTGGGGGGGGGGGGGGGGGGGGGGGGGAGGAGAGGGTCACAGGAACACTGAAAAAATATACTCAAGATCCACCAAAGCACCTTCTGTAGATTTTCCAGTGTTGTTTTGTGTTTGTTTGTTTTGGGTTATTTTGGGGGTTGTTTTGTTGTTGTTTTGTGTGTGTGTGTGTGTGTGTGTGTGTGTGTTTGGTTGTTGTTGTTGTTGTTGTTTTGTGTGTGTGTGTGTGTGTGTGTGTGTGTGTGTGTGTTTGGTTGTTGTTGTTTTTTGTTGTTTGGGTTTTTTTTTTTTTTTTATTTTTTTTTTTTTTTTTTTTGGGGGGGGGGTCTTTTTGTTGTCTTCTCTTAGTACACGTGGTTATGGATATTTCCTCTTTGCATTTTAAACTTAAATTAATAAACATTTTTGGCGAAAGGCCATAGTTAACCAACTTTGATAGAGCACATTTAAGAAATATGTAAAACGAAAAACTATAAATACGAATAAATAAATCAATAAATAAATGCAATCAAATACAAGAATATTATTGTTGCTAACGTTGTTGTCAAATTCTTCGTAATGTCTCATTGATTAACTCATATTTCTTACGCAAAACCTTAATCCAAATGACCGAAAAGCACATTGTCCTGAAGACCAATCGTTTATTTGTAAACCGAGACAACACATCAATATGATTTCAGGATATGTGTATAATTGCATCCCATATAGTCAAGTAATTATGAATAATTCCAACAATGTTCAACATTGTGTATATTTCCTGGACGAATCAGACATCAAACATAATCCCTGATCTTTTCGGGAATTGTACATAATTGCTCATTGGACACATTTCTTGTAACATATACAAGAGCGTCATTGTATTTATGCTTCATTTCTATCGGATGGTGCTTTGGCACGTGAACCCTAATGCGCGATTAACCGTGCTATTTGTAACATTGACGTAACCGAACCGGCATCAAATTCACTAAACATCGTGGGCTGAATTTACGAAGCCTGTGTATCTTAAACGCAGGTGTTTTAGCATCGTAAAAGTGTGAAGTTACATACGTGAAAGACAAAAACAGACTTTCTAAATTCTGCCTATTAACTTTACGTTTAGGGTTAAATGTACATTTATTTATGTATTTTTATCTGTTCCACATAGAAAATTACGTCAGTATTGATCACGTTACGAACAAACGAAATTGATTTATGTATATTTCGAAATGTATTATTTGTACTGTTTGTAATCGTAACAACCAATTTGCAGTTCTGAAGTTACATATGTGCTCGAAACTTTAGCTTAGCCATCAAGGCCCCGTTCCACGAAACGATCTTAGCCCTACGACCACCTTAAGTGCATAGCTACCTTATGTACTTAAGGTGATCGTAGCACTAAGATCGCTTCGTGGAACGGCGCCCTGGGCTGTTTGTCCAGGGTCCCGTTCAACGAAGCGATCTTAGCCCTAAAATTATCTTAAGCGCATAGCTACCCCATGCACTTAAGTTGATTTTAGGGCTAAGATCGCTTCGTGAAACGGGACCCCAGGATAGTAATTAGTGGTTAGTTGTTAGCGGTTGGTGAGAGAGAAGTCGGCGTAGTAGTCTTACACTTAACAACTGAGTCATTAAACGTCGCTCTGGGTGGGAGCAGGTACCGGGCTGCGAACCCAGTACTTACCGGTCGTAAGTTTGATGACTTAACCATGACGCAGATACAAGATGTAGCCCAGATGTAAAGTGATTGCTTGACGCACGGTCTGTCTGAGATCGATCCCAGTCGGTGGGCCCAGTAGGCTATTTCTCGTTCCAGCCAGTGCACCGCGACTGGTATATCAAAGTCCATGCTTGGGCCTATTGGGTTATTTCTCGTTTAAGCCAGTGGTGTATCAAAGGTCGTGGTATATGCTATTCTGTCTATTGGATGGTGCATATAAAAAATCCCTTGCTACTAATGGAAAAATGTAGCGGGTTTCCTCTCTAAGACTATATGTCCAATTACCAAATGTTTGACATACAATAGTCTATGGTTAATAAATCAATATCCCCCAGTGGTGTCGTTAAACAAAATATACTTTGTTAAATAGCTACCAACGTGTTTTTTAACCACGACACCACTGGTCAAACTCGTCCCTAAAATTGAATAAAACCACCTAACAAAAACAGTATTTTCTTAAAACACAACGTGTATGTCGACCATTGTGTATATCTGTAATGAATTCGCTTGCAGTCTATGAGATCTGAAAATTCTTCCTATTTGTGTACGGCGCCTGGACACAAATGATTCGCCCCAAAGGCTAAAACACAAACCAGTCTCCAGAACCTTGTTTGTTGGCACAGCGTTAATGAAAACGAAACTTCGACGTCTCGACATTTCGGCAAATTCGTCGTTAATGAATTTGACGTGATTTCCACACCAGCACGGGATCATTAATTGTGTTACGGATTGTAACCCCGGACTAATCGCATTGCCCAGCTTCCTAAATCTCTCATAGCGTCCTCCCGGAACACTCAGTGACGGCGCAAAACGCTGGCAAGACCAGTCTGTGCTGATATCACATTGATTTGTCCACAGGCATTAATCTAATAGATTCCAATTGATAACGACAACCTTTTAGAGCCCTGTGCTAGAGCCCACACATATTCGAAAATGCGAGCGCGTGTACAGACACACGTGTGCGTGCGTGCGTATGTATGTACACAAACAAGTATAGTTTGCTCATTCTGACAGCGTTATAATAAAATGATGCATGCATGCATGCATACATACATACATACATACATACATACATACATACATACATATATTGATTGACAGACAGACAGATAGATAGATAGATAGATAGATGGATGGATGGATGGATGGATGGATGGATGGATGGATGGATGGATGGATGATGGATGGATGGATGGATGGATGGATGGATGGATGGATGGATGGATGGATGGATGGATGGATGGATGGATAGATAGATAGATAGATAAAAATAAGATAATATATATACAGATAGATAGATATAAAGATAGATTGATAGATATTACGATAGATAGATATTAAGTTAAAGTAAAGTTTGTTTTTTATTTAACGACGCCACTAGAGCACATTGATTTTTAATCTTATCATCGGCTATTGGACGTCAAACATATGGTCATTCTGACACTGTTTTTAGAGGAAACCCGCTGTCACCACATAGGCTACTCTTCTTTACGACAGGCAGCAAGGGATCTTTTATTTGCGCTTCCCACAGGCAGGATAGCACAAACCATGGCCTTTGTTAAACCAGTTATGGATCACTGGTCGGTGCAAGTGGTTTTACACCTACCCATTGAGCCTTGCGGAGCACTCACTCAGGGTTTGGAGTCGGTATCTGGATTAAAAATCCCATGCCTCGACTGGGATCCGAACACAGTACCTACCAGCCTGTAGACCGATGGCCTGCCACGACGCCACCGAGGCCGGTCAGATAGATATTACGATAGATAGATAGATAGATAGATAGATAGATAGAAGTGCCCCCTCCCCCTTAGAAACAAATCCAATGTTTTAACAGACGAAGGAAGGAAATGTTTTATTTAACGACACACTCAACACATTTTATTTACGGTTATGTGGCGTCGGACATATGGTTACGAATTACACAGATATTGAGGTAGGACACCCGCTGTCGCCACTTCATGGGTTACTCTTTTTCGATTAGCAGCAAGGGATCTTTTATATGAACCATCCCATAGACAGGATAGTACATATCACGGCATTTGATGTACCAGTCGTGGTGCACTGACTGGAGCGAGAAATAGCCCAATGGGCCCACCGAATGGGATCGATCCCAAACCGATCTCGCACCAAGCAAGCGCTTTACCATTGGGCAGATAGATAGAGAGAGACAGACAGATAGATAGATAGATAGATAGATAGATAGATAGAAGTGCCCCCTCTCCCCTTCAAAACAAATACAATGAATGTATTTGTTTGTAGAGGAGCACACATGCAACATCTTGGTCGGTTTGTATTGGTGATGCTGTGGAAGAGTGCCTATCCACGTCATGTTTAGTGTCCTTGTGAACATTGTAAGCGCCTTTTACACTCACATATCCCAATTCTGAATTTACTGTAGTCTATGTGCCCATTTTAACGATTGCACCCCTTCCCTTGAAAACATCCGTCTTCCGCCGCTGAGAATGGTCAGTTTCCAAACCACTCATCTAATGATATCAAATTGCGGGAATTAGACGCTACTAATAAGACAGAATGGTCAAGAATTGCCTTGGTAGACCGTTTCGTGTGAGATTATACACGAGTAAGTGTTTCCTCGATTGCACGCACACACACATTTACATTGTTAGGAAGCCATTTTATGCGGGATTTCTGACGGACAGTGTACACTTAATGAATTTTGTTGCTTCCACTAAAAGTGAAAGATTTTTCGGTTTCTTCTGCTAGTGTCAGACTATCAAATGTCACGACGGAGTTCGCCAACTGGCCAATCTCTCGACTTTTACGTCCGTCCATTTGTTAGTCTGAGCGCTCTTCCACTCGATTCTCGTCGTATATAACGACTACGTACACAACGTTTCTATTGAGTTGGTAAACGTCGTCGTGACAGTTGATATTCTGACACTGGCATTAAATACTACAAAATACAAAAAAGTAGTATTTAAACACTAAAGCATATTTTTCACTATTAAAGCTGTTTATAATCACTAAAATTAAACATTACTTACATTTTATTCTTTAGATTATCCATTTCCGTACAACCGAAGTGTTTCTGGTCAGCCTGGTGTTTCTAATACCACAAAATGATTTTTTCATATTTTATAAAACGCACGTGCGTCTGAGAAATGTCGGTTATGGAGACGCGTTTTACACAATGTTTAAGGGTATTTCAACGTCACAGACTCTTGTTTCACTCTGTTGTATCCAAATGTGTTACAGGTTTGTGAATTAACCAAACTTAATGTCCATTTTTACGGGTTGAAACTAGGGTCTAGGTGAAAAATATGCCTTAGTGTTTAAAAACTAGGGTCTGTCCCTTTAACGGTCTGGCCTCGGTGGCGTCGTGGCAGGCCATCGGTCTACAGGCTGGTAGGTACTGGGTTCGGATCCCAGTCGAGGCATGGGATTTTTAATCGAGATACCGACTCCAAACCCTGAGTGAGTGCTCCGCAAGGCTCAATGGGTAGGTGTAAACCACTTGCACCGACCAGTGATCCATAACTGGTTCAACAAAGGCCATGGTTTGTGCTATCCTGCCTGTGGGAAGCGCAAATAAAAGATCCCTTGCTGCCTGTCGTAAAAAGAGTAGCCTATGTGGCGACAGCGGGTTTCCTCTAAAAACAGTGTCAGAATGACCATATGTTTGACGTCCAATAGCCGATGATAAGATAAAAAATCAATGTGCTCTAGCGGCGTCGTTAAATAAAACAAACTTTTACTTTAACGGTCTGTTATGTGTAACGCAACCAACGGCCACTATTTCGGTCCCAAATGAATAGCAGAAGCTGTTATAATGGCCATCAAATACATTGACCATAGCAACAAACGCAATTGCAAGCGCTAATGCCGTAGGGATTGTCGTGGAGTTTTTATTTATCCTCGGCATCTTTTTTGCTGTGGGCTACATTCGATTTTCCGTAGACATTTTCTTAATTACAGGGAGTGTCATATACATTTTACGCGGTGTGTGTGTGTGTATGTGTGTGCGCGTGCGTGCGTGCGTGCGTGCGTGCGTGTGTGTGTGTGTGTGGAAAAAGGTATTCTCACACAATGTTTTTGTATAAAAATATGTATACATTGAAAAAATAAATGTCTGTGAATATAGGTGTTCTCACACTATTTGATTTTGCTTTTTGCATCACAAACACTATGTATACATTGAAAAAAATGCTTGTGAACAACCTAGATTTTTATTTTTAAAATTAGAAAACTAAATGTCAAGAGTTGTTTAATCGTAATTTCATCAGAGTTCTGTGTCATGTTCCGGGTTATTTACAAGATAACATTTTCTATCTAAGGTGTTCGATTACTGCTACAAAGATATGACAGTCATACACATGTTCTCTGTGCATTACTGCTACAAAGATATGACAGTCATACACAGGTTCTGTATGCATTACTGCTAGAAGGGTATGACAGTCATACACGTTCTGTATGCATTACTGCTACAAAGATATGACAGTCATACAGAGGTTCCGTCTGCATTACTGCTAGACAGATATGACAGTCATACGCAGGTTCCGTCTGCATTACTGCTAGACAGATATGACAGACATACGCAGGTTCCGTCTGCATTACTGCTAGACAGATATGACAGTCATACGCAGGTTCCGTCTGCATTACTGCTAGACAGATATGACAGCCATACAGAGGTTCCGTCTGCAATACTGCTAGACAGATATGACAGTCATACGCAGGTTCCGCCTGCATTACTGCTAGACAGATATGACAGTCATACAGAGGTTCCGTCTGCAATACTGCTAGACAGATATGACAGTCATACGCAGGTTCCGTCTGCAATACTGCTAGACAGATATGACAGTCATACGCAGGTTCCGTCTGCATTACTGCTAGACAGATATGACAGACATACGCAGGTTCCGTCTGCATTACTGCTAGACAGATATGACAGACATACGCAGGTTCCGTCTGCATTACTGCTACACAGATATGACAGTCATACGCAGGTTCCGTCTGCATTACTGCTAGACAGATATGACAGTCATACAGAGGTTCCGTCTGCAATACTGCTAGACAGATATGACAGTCATACGCAGGTTCCGTCTGCAATACTGCTAGACAGATATGACAGTCATACGCAGGTTCCGTCTGCAATACTGCTAGACAGATATGACAGTCATACGCAGGTTCCGTCTGCATTACTGCTAGACAGATATGACAGACATACGCAGGTTCCGTCTGCATTACTGCTAGACAGATATGACAGACATACGCAGGTTCCGTCTGCATTACTGCTACACAGATATGACAGTCATACGCAGGTTCCGTCTGCATTACTGCTAGACAGATATGACAGTCATACAGAGGTTCCGTCTGCAATACTGCTAGACAGATATGACAGTCATACGCAGGTTCCGTCTGCATTACTGCTAGACAGATATGACAGTCATACAGAGGTTCCGTCTGCAATACTGCTAGACAGATATGACAGACATACGCAGGTTCCGTCTGCATTACTGCTAGACAGATATGACAGACATACGCAGGTTCCGTCTGCATTACTGCTAAACAAATAAAACAGACATACAGAGGTTCCGTCTGCATTACTGCTAGACAGATATGACAGACATACGCAGGTTCCGTCTGCATTACTGCTAGACAGATATGACAGTCATACGCAGGTTCCGTCTGCATTACTGCTAGACATATGGCAGTCATACCGGCTCCCACCCAAAGTTTAACGAGTCAGTGGATAGGTGTAATGCCATTACACCGACTTCTCTCCCACTAACCGTTAACAACTAACAACTAACTCACGGTCCTGAACAGACCGTCCAAATAGCTGAGGTGTATGTCCAGGATAGCGAGCTTGAACCTTAATTGAATATATATATGAAAATAAGCATAAATGAAAGAACCAATTTAGTTAAACATAAATGTCCATTGCTAGTTTGATTCAATTCGATACATCGGATATTTAAGATCATTTATATTAAGTGCTGAGAATTTGAAATTTTCAAAAGGTGAACAATAGACTACACATAAGTAATACAATATTTATAGTCTAATGTAACGTCCATTGGCAATAGTAATGATCTGTTACTTACATTCATGATAGTTATGTAATATTTACCTCACGACTGAAAATATATCTTCCGGTTTTAATGGTAATCCTTTTATTACATAGATAATGATACATGAGTGGCCGTTAGATACTATTTATCTCACAACGTGTTGTTTTAAAATGTATCTAACGAGCAAAAAAAAAAGGTTTGCTACGTTTTTAAACGACGAGTTGTGAGATAAATGGTATCTAACGGACACTAATGTATTATTCTATTTCTTACATATCCTCAAAAACCAGGTTTTAAGCAAATTTTTACATCTTTATCGACTAAAAAATATGTACAACCCTTCACTTGTAGCTGACTTACGCGTTACAGACACATGATTGTCAGGTTAACTACATGTCACCGTGTAATCGATTTCCACCGTACTGTTTTTTATTGCCTGTATGGCATTGGTGACCTGGTCATCACCTAGGAGCAGCAAGTCGTATGCCTTGAAATTCTTAATACACGAGCGTGTGTGTAAACAACCCATGTGTTATCAGAAATGACGCATGGTGTTCTAACCAACGAGTGTGTAAGAAAGTTTTTTGACAATATGCCGTGTCGTTAATCGTCCGATTCCGCAGTAAAGTACCCATGCGGGCTGAATGGTAATAGTAATGAATTTCACAGTGAAATTACAGCTACTGCTCATTACGAGACTATTTCTAGATTGTTATAAAATAATCAAATATATATAATCGACAACACCTGATCCCACTGTTATGACAGTGATTCATGAGTGCATGTCGTCACAGCTGTACTTACAAGGCACGGCGGAAGCAAGTAGACGTGGGGGAGGCGCTGAATGATATCGAGGGCGACGCTCTCCCGTAAAGTTATGGTAATACACTCTCTCTCTCTCTCTCTCTCTCTCTCTCTCTCTCTCTCTCTCTCTCTCTCTCTCTCTCTCTCTCTCTCTCTCTCTCTCTCTCTCTGCCTTAAGGTTTACTAGATAGCCGTGCATGCTTATTCTAAATAGCACTGTCAGGGGCTAGGTTTGATATATTAAACTAGTCTGGGAGTAGCAGTCCTCTTTATGACGATGCAAGAAATCACCGGTGAAGGATCTCCTCGGGTAGGGCGAGACACTAGATAAACACACATTTTTTTTAAAAACATTTTGCCAAAAAATATACATTTTGTAGGCATACATACATATTTATATATAAAATAATATAATGTGCACACTGCGGGGAATGGTATGTAGCATCGGGTTACAACCGATAAAATTCTATAGTAAATGGGTAATGCATGCATAGCAATAATATACAATAATAACATATGTCATGTATCAATGTTGTCTGTTCTGTGCGTGGTAGCAGTTTTCAAATACTTACACAATTTAATTAGGCGTTTTGAATTGTCGCTGGACAGTAGTTGCGTTAATTTAAATGTTGATGGTTTATTGTAATAAAAAGGTTTAATATATTTATCTCTTATGCTACTGAAGAAAGTGATATTCGTCTTCTACTACATTCATATTGCACAGACGACAAATTCTATTATTCCTGTCAATATTGTGGTATCTGCCCGTTTCTATAAAGAGATTATGGGAAGATAATCTATATTTACTTAAAATATGTTTGTATTTCAAGGCAATAGGTTCTGCAAATAATGTTGTAAGCAATAATTATTAACAACGAATTTGTATAACAGACATTTTGGAGAATTGTTGAATATAGCATACATAGATTGGATAAATTGATCAGTCATTCTCTGTTTGAATAGTGATATAAATGTATTGCGATTTTCTACATTTTGATTATACCATATGTGACCAAAACCATTAGTGAGAAGCAGGTCTCTTATTTGACTAACCCAGTTAACAGAACGTGGTTTTCTTATGCACTCGTCATATAGGGTGTTATAACACTCTTTCAAAATACAGTTATCTGTATTCAACAAATTTATCCAATATTCAACCATACGGATGTTCCTACTTATGTACAAAGGTGATCTACCTAATTCAAAATAGACCATCATATTAGTAGTGCTCCTTTTCACGCCTAAAATACGTTTACAGAATTGTAAATGTAGGATCTCGTGACTATTTGCTTTGTTAAAACCCCAAACTTCACAGCCATAATTTAAAATACTACTAACATATGTATCAAACAGTGATAGTAATGTTTCTGCATTTAAGAAATAGTTACTAGTTTTACCAAATAGAGCAGCCATAGCTTTTCTACCTTGGTTGCATATTACCTTCTGAGCGGTATTAAAGTTTTCATTATAATGAAGACAGACCCCAAGATAGTTAAAGCTGTCAACAATTTCTAAATCGGTTTCGTGGTATGTCCACCTTAGATAGAGAATAATAGAATCAACCACTATTTCGCAAAATTCTCATTCGACTCTGCATAGTGCAGAGATAAAGACCTGACCATGTATTACGGTTTTGTCGTTCAGATGTAAACGAACTTTAAGGGACAACAAATAGTAACCAGTCAAACTCTCTTCTCGGTTAAAACCACACTTGTCAAACATCATCCCTGTTAGAACCTCTGGCGCTCAAATTCCCCTTGTGAAAACCCACCGTGTACATATTATATTTATTACCCTCGCCATGAATGTCTGGGTGTGCGTACAAGTTTTGTACTCACCACTATGTGTGTATTAGTTGTTAAATACCGGCCTCGGTGGTGTCGTGGTTAGGCCATCGGACATAAGGCTGGTAGGTACAGGGTTCGCAGCTCGGTACCGGCTCCCACCCAGAGCGAGTTTTAACGACTCAGTGGGTAGGTGTAAGGCCACTACACCGTCTTCTCTCTCACTAACAACTAATAACTAACCCACTATCCTGAACAGACAGCCCAGATAGCTGAGGTGTGTGCCTAGGACTGCGTGCTTGAACCTTAATTGGATTATAAGAACGAAAATAATTTAAAAGAAAGAATGTTGCTAAATGACGTCATTTCGAAAGTAGCCTCATCTTCCCTGGTCTCGTTGAGTAATGTTGGAAGTTATTGTCGAATTTTACATTATTTGAAGGTGGGTAATAAATAAAATATCACACTCGTTTTCGCTATATAACATTTTAACAAAACTCATTAACTTTCGTTCGGTCTGATAGTAACATGGCAAGGTCATTCGTTTAGTAAAAATTAATATCTTGCGAAAACTCGTATAATATTCTATAAATAGAGAGAATAATACATGAGTTTCCGTTTGATACCATTTATCGTACAACGAGTTGTTTAAAAACGTATCCAACGAGCGAAGGACACGAATGTAATATTCAATTTTTTTAACATACCTCAAAACAATGAAAATGTAAACAATATAATGAACTATATTATGTTGTTACAGAACGTAGCCTAACTGGGTCATGGCGTATGGATACTTGGCTTTAAGCATACATACCACGTCATAACCAAATCACTATACTAAAAGATCCGTTTTCCTTAAAAAATAGAGCACTCTAAAACATTTGCCAACCACTGTAATAATAAGCACTGTAATAATACCTCTAATTTTGAATATAAATGCCGTCAGTATTCCAATGACGTCACTTTACATCTCCTTACAATAACACTAAACTGGGCCATGACCTCTCAGAAACGATCTCCAACATACGTTGTATATGATTTTGGGTTTATTAAAAGTAACCAACTGATGACCAGCAAGGAAGAAGACAATATCACATGAACGTGTCCCTATACACTGACGTTTGAGGCAGATTGTCCATCCTGGGCACACAAAAATAAATAATTCTATCGTTTTATCCACACATTTAGTTAGTTGTTAGTTGTTAGTGCTTAGTGAAAAAGAAGAGGGTGTAGTTGTCTTACACCTACCCACCGAGTCGTTAAAATTCGCTCTGGGTGGGAGCCGGTACCGGGCTGCGAACCCAGTACCTACCAGCCTTATGTTCAGTGCCTTAACCACGACACCACTGAGGATAGTATCTAAACATTCCGACTCAACAGTTTGGAATGTCTTTTCAAAACCAATTGTTAACAAACAATAAGGACATTCTAGTTCACACAAAAGTCCATAATACGATATTAATCCTAATATGTTCTTCTGTGAGTAGTCTCTTTAGAAATCCTCTTCGTGTTTGTGATTTTCTTAATTATATTGGGCAGAACCTTTTTTCAATTTGCAGGGAATAGCGCCAGTTTTAAAGTATATTTTTAGTACAGTAATAGGTCGTTCATATTTAGTTGTCTATCTCGGTCTACTTTTTTACCGGCCTCGGTGGCGTAGTGGATAGGTCATCGGTCTACAGGCTGGTAGGTACTGGCTCCCACCCAGAGCGAGTTTTAATTAGATATAAGAACGAAAATAAGTTGAAATGAATGTGTCACAAACGAAAGCGCAAAGAAAACTATTAATATCTCCCCACCCCTACAAACTTGTAAAAAAGCTACTGTTATACCGTTTGATGACAGATTTGTACCATGTATATATATTTGTGCGTGTGTGCGTGCGAACGTGTATGTGTGTGTTTTAACAAGACTATTCATAAAATACGTATCACCTTTTTTATTCTAATACTACATTGATGAACTCATTTTCGTTTTGATTTTTTTTTTAGGATAATTGGTAGAGAATAACCTTATAAAATAAAATATTGACAATGTTTTCGGTGTGCAATACTTCCTTTTTGTCATATATTTCAGCTATCTTTTTTATTGAAATAATTTCATTTTACTAAGATGAGAATGCATTCTGTGTTTTTTTGTTTTTTGTTTTTTTGTTTTTGTTACTGTTTTATTATTATTATTATTATTATTATTATTATTGTCCTTTCGTATCATTTTGTTTTATTTCGGAATATTATAGCTTTTATAAATTCATCACGTATATTTTTTTGTTGTAATTTTTTTCAATTTTCTTTAGTTAAATTGCCTGACAACATTTCGTATTTGACAATTTCCTGTTTGTTTCAAGATATTTATTCTGCTTTTGTGAATTCCGTTTTTCTCTTTGCTGAATATGCAATATTTTCAATCCTTATGGCCATCTCAATAATTTCAAGAAAAACCCCCTAAAAAAACCCAAAAAAACAACAGCTGGTTTTTAATGGAGGATATCAGACTTTTTAGCTTTTCGTCGAAAATATAATACAAGTCATTAGTGTCTGAAGAAAGTGAGGTTTCGTAAATTCGGCCATGGAGTTTAAAGATTTTTTTAATGAAGTATGACATGAAATCAACGGCATATATATTTAGAGCGAATTACTACGGTATTATTGATAATTACGTACGAATACTTTTAGTGTGACAAGTATACTGACCAACAATAGAAACGCAATTTTAAAGGGTTTAAAAAACAAACAAAAAAACACACCACTAGAGCACATTGGTTTTTTAATCTTTGGCTATTGGATGTCAAACTTTTGGTAATTTTGACATATAGTCTTAGAGAGAAAACCAGCAACATTTTTCCTAATATAAGCAATGGATCTCCTATATACACCATTCCATTGACAGGATAGCACATACCACGGCTTTTGATATACTAGTCGTAGAAAGAGAAATAGCCCAATGGACCCGCCGACGGGGATCGATCCTAGACAGACAGCGCATCAGGCGAGCGCTTTACCACTGGGCTACGTCCCGTCATTTAATTTAGTGGGGGGGGGGGGGGGGGGGGGGGGGTGTTTTATTTTGTGTGTGTGTTTTTTTTTTTTTTTTTTTTTTTTTAAATAATTCAGTTTGAATTCTATTAATTTTTGTGTCCATTAAAATTATTAATGTCACCATTTTATGTCTATTTTGAAAATGTATTTACCAAATTAATGTATCATGAATAGATATTGTTGTTTCATTTATTCAGCATATATCTAGAGAGAAAGAAAGAAAGAACTGTTTTATTTAACGACGCACTCATTACATTTTATTTACGTTTATATTGCGTCAGACATATGGTTAAGGACCACACAGATATTGAGAGAGGAAACCCGCTGTCGCCACTTCATGGGCTACTCTTTTCGATTAGCAGCAAGGGATCATTTATATGCAGCATCCCGCAAACAGGGTAGTACATACCACGGCCTTTGATATACTGGCTGGAATGAGAAATAGCCCAATGGGCCTACATCGACCGCGCATCGAGCGAGCGCCTTACTACTGGGCTACGTCCCGCCCCACATTTAGAGAGAAACGCACGAGTACCCGTCGGAAACATTTATCTTTTGAGAGGTTGCCAAATGTATTAACGAGCGAAAGCGGGGATGTAAGAAATAATGTTTTGTAAATTAAAGACACAATTTAGACAAAGTGCGAAACAATTTTATCAAAATAATTGCCCGTGGTGATTATGTAATAATTACCGTTGCTCTAGGTAGTACTAAACCAAATAACTGTTGGCTGGGTTGAGGTGAGAAGTGAACACCACAAGTCCTGTGATTGGTGATAAATGTGAGTGTGGTTTTTTTTGTTGTTTTTTTTAAAAAGAAAGAAAAAAGTTTCATCTGGGCATAAAATATATGTAATTTTATTTCATCTAGTATCACTGTGTCAAGTAGCCGTGTGCTTGAAACATGTATGGGGTACCTGTTAAAAAAAGTACTCGCATTTTGTGCGGAACTATGGTACTCATAGACGCTACTGTTATCTCAGAAATGAGCAGCTTGACCCCCAATTTTTTCGGATTCACTTCAAGTGTGAGGGGTGGTAGTATTTATATCCGTGACGTTTATGTCGATTGATACGCTGCAGGTAGGCGTTTTAGCCACATATGTTACTATTGTCGTTTACGGGATTTGATTTGGTGGTATACACCTTATACTAATTTTGTTATGTTCGCTATGCCGTCATTTATGTTTGTTTAAAAAAAATAAAAATATTTTAAGCATAATGGTTAAGTACATAATAAATTAAGATAAAAGAAAAGCTAGACTAAAGCTGTATTGCCAAGTTATAGTCTAATATATTATGCATTATATATGGTTTCATTTCCATTAAAAGTTATTTAAAAAAAAAAACCCCACAAAACCCCACAAAAAACATCAAAAAAAAAAAAAAAAAAAAAAAATGAAAAAAAAAAAAAAAAACCCTCATAAAATCGAAAAATACTCTTTAAAATCATGTATTAAAATTGTTATTACGTATGACAAAAATGGGGCGGGACGAAGCCCAGTGATAAAAGAGTTTGCTTGATGCGCGGTCGGTGTGGGATCGATCCCTGTCGGTGGGCCAATTGGGCTATTTCTCATTCCAGCCGGTGCACCACGACTGGTATATCAAAGACCGTGGTATGTGCTATCCTGTCTGTGGGGAAAGTGCATGTAAAAGATCCCTTACTGCATTACGAAAGATGTAGCGGGATTCCTCTCATGACTACGAGTCAGAATTATTCAAATGTTTGACATCCAACAGCCGATGATTGATTAATCAATGTGCTCTAGTGGTGTCGTAAAACAAACTATGAGAAAAACGCACCAAGCAAATGTGACCGACAAAACCGCAATCAAGACCTATCTCTGCACAATACAAAGTCACATGGATCTCTATCTAGTGTCTCTCGTCTATAGAAGACAGCCACCCACGAGGATATCTTCTACTTGACAATGCATCTCTCTGATTGATCACATGGATCTCTATCTAGTGTCTCTCGTCTATAGAAGACAGCCACCCACAAGGATATCTTCTACTTGACAATGCATCTCTCTGATTGATCACATGGATCTCTATCTAGTGTCTCTCATCTATAGAAGACAGCCACCCACGAGGATATCTTCTACTTGACAATGCATCTCTCTGATTGATCACATGGATCTCTATCTAGTGTCTCGTCTATAGAAGACAGCCACCCACGAGGATATCTTCTACTTGACAATGCATCTCTCTGATTGATCACATGGATCTCTATCTAGTGTCTCTCGTCTATAGGAGACAGCCACCCACGAGGATATCTTCTACTTGACAATGCATCTCTCTGATTGATCACATGGATCTCTATCTAGTGTCTCGTCTATAGAAGACAGCCACCCACGAGGATATCTTCTACTTGACAATGCATCTCTCTGATTGATCACATGGATCTCTATCTAGTGTCTCGTCTATAGAAGACAGCCACCCACGAGGATATCTTCTACTTGACAATGCATCTCTCTGATTGATCACATGGATCTCTATCTAGTGTCTCTCATCTATAGAAGACAGCCACCCACGAGGATATCTTCTACTTGACAATGCATCTCTCTGATTGATCACATGGATCTCTATCTAGTGTCTCGTCTATAGAAGACAGCCACCCACGAGGATATCTTCTACTTGACAATGCATCTCTCTGATTGATCACATGGATCTCTATCTAGTGTCTCGTCTATAGAAGACAGCCACCCACGAGGATATCTTCTACTTGACAATGCATCTCTCTGATTGATCACATGGATCTCTATCTAGTGTCTCGTCTATAGAAGACAGCCACCCACGAGGATATCTTCTACTTGACAATGCATCTCTCTGATTGATCACATGGATCTCTATCTTCTAGTGTCTCGTCTATAGAAGACAGCCACCCACGAGGATATCTTCTACTTGACAATGCATCTCTCTGATTGATCACATGGATCTCTATCTAGTGTCTCGTCTATAGAAGACAGCCACCCACGAGGATATCTTCTACTTGACAATGCATCTCTCTGACCGTCAGAAGAGATTATTGGTGTCGTTAAACAAGGAAGGAAATGTTTTATTTGACGACGCACTCAACACATTTTATTTACGGTTATATGGCGTCGGACATATTATGGTTAAGGACCACACAGATATTGAGAGAGGAAACCCGCTGACGCCACTTCATGGGCTACTCTTTTCGATTAGCAGCAAGGTCACCATCCCACAGACAGGATAACACATACCACGGCCTTTGATATACCAGTCGTGGGCACTGGTTGGAGCGAGAAATAGCCCAATGGGCCCACCGGCGGGGATCGATCCCAGACCGACCGCGCATTAAGCGAACGCTTTACCACTGGGCTACGTCCCGCACTCGTTAAACAAACTAAACTTTAATAACTATCTTGATACCACTGACGTGGTTCGATCCTACGACGCAAGCATCTCAGGCGAGCGATCTGCAGACTGAGCGAGATCCCGCCCCCATGGTAGCTATTTTGTTATCGACAGCTTACACCACTGCATTACGAGTTGAAATGATATTACGCTATGTCCAGGTGAGGTTATTACATTAAGTATGGTTTGTTATTACGTTACTGGAAACTATTACATTATGGACCAAGTTATGACAAAGTGTCTGGGTTTATAATGTATATGTAGCATATTAAGAAAGAAATTCTTAAATAAAAGACAGCCTTTTGGTGCTAATTATGTCTGTGGTTTGTATATTAGTACTAGGTCGTGGGAATGCTGATACAGTTTACACCCCCCCCCCTTTCTCTCTTTCTGTCTGTCTCTCCCTCTCTTTCTCCCTCTTTGTTTTTCTCCCCTCTCCCTCTCTCTTCTACCTCTCTCTTTGCTCTCTGTCTCTATCTCTCTGTCTCTGTCTCTGTCTCTGTCTCTGTCTCTGTCTGTCTCTCTCTCTCTCTCTCTCTCTCTCTCTCTCTCTCTCTCTCTCTCTCTCTCTCTCTCTCTCTCTCTCTCTATATATATATATATATATATATATATATATATATACACACACATACATACATAAATACATTATATCTCTCTTTCTCTCTCTCTCTCTCTCTCTCTCTCTCTCTCTCTCTCTCTCTCTCTCTCTCTCTCACACACACACACACACACACACACACACACACACACACACACACACATACAGACATGCCCAGATGGACACATTTCTGGAAGTTTGTCTATCCTAAAAGTAAAAACATGTTTGCTGAATGCTGAAACTGTCATATAAATATATTCGGCTCAGATGTGACTGTCACGGATATGCCCATTTTGTTCATTACTTATAATATCACATAATTTTGGCTTTGAGGCAATACGTTTGGAACACCAAATTATTACTAAAATGGCTGAACCGACACCACTATATAACAATACAAACATATTTAATCGCTTTGTAAATGTTGCCCATACAGATTACAACTACACATGACTAACCAGACACCACGAAATAATAATACAAATAGATTTAATCGTTATAAATGTAGACACATGCATCAGAATAACTTCGCAATCTTCCGAAATGTGAGGCTTGAATGCCATACTTTCGCTTAACAAATATCATGTAATCACTTCGCTAAATTATCCGCAGTGTCAATATTTAATATTAAATATGTCTATTCTTATGCAGAACATTTCCATTATTTTATATTTAATTCCAAATTTTACCTTTTGTAGTTTGTGTAATACTACTCAAATAACAACGAAATGACATATTAATTAAAATTGGAAATACAATTGCTGTAAATATAACACCAGCTTAACACATCGGTGCATAAAGGTAATACATAAAGATTAGCAATGACACTTAGTCGCGATCTTCTTGTTCCGACCAGTGCACCACAACTGGTCAAAGGCCGTGGTATGTCCTTTCCTGTCTATGGGAAAGTGTATATAAAAGATCCCATGCTGCTAATGGAAAAACATGTTGCGGGTTTCCTCTGATGACTACGTGTCAAAACTACCAACTGTTTGACATCCAATAACCGATGATTAATAACCAGTGTGCTTTAGTGGTGTCGTTAAACAAAACAAACTAACTCACTAAGTATTAACCTCATATCAACACATATGTACCACCTGAAACCTGTAGACACCTGATATAAAGGCTGTCCATGCGAAACTTTCATTTCATTTCAAGTTATGTTCGTGCTTATATCTAATTAAGGTTCAAGAACGCTGTCCTGGGCAAACACCTCAGCTATTTGGGCTGTCTGTACAGGACAGTGGGTTAGTTGTTAGTTAGTGCGTAGTGAGAGAGAAGAGGGTGCAGTGGTCTTACACCTACCCATTGAGGCGTTAAAAGTCGCTCTGGATGGGAGCGGGTACCGGGCTGCGAACTCTGTACCTACCAGCCTATGGTCCGATGGCTTAGCCACGACACCACTGAGGACGGTCCATGCCAAACAAGATCGCTGTCTCCAACACAAATCTTGCAGTCCTACCTCCCCCATCCCCTTTACAGTGAAATAGGATTCGACACCGGCTAAAGGGAGCAACAATGGCTGACAAACTCTGGACCATAAAAGAAGACTTGATCCAGACAATCCGACGCCATATAACCGTAAATAAAATGTGTTGAGTGCTTCGTTAAATAAAACATTTCCTTCCTTTATTTGACCCAGACAACAGTATTTACCAACACCAACGGACTCCAAATCTAGAGCATGTTCAGCATCAATTTGAACGCTGAAGAAATTGCATGGCAAAAAAACAGTAGGATTTCAACATATCGTTAGTCAAGTTCACCTTCATGTCGATCTATATTGCTTCTACTCCAGCTTTTGGCTTTCATCATTTCGCAACTTGTGGACAAAACTTAGGCATACTTATTATATGCCGGTTTCGAACAACGTTATATCATTCTGATAGAGATATTGTGATCGCAGTAGCCTATTATGTCGTTTAAGGACCTCTAAAATCTTTATTAGGCTGACTGAATTGATGTCTGGTGCTATACACCCCCGCCCTCTTGTGCATGAATTACATATTTATCGTAAATATTATCCTGGATGTAATTTTCATCGCTTCATTATCGGCAATCAACTACAAGATGTGTTCATAAGGCATGCAGGCTTTGAGGAAGGATATGCTAACATTTCGCGAACACCGGATACCATTACCGTTTCGACAGTTGATTGATGAGTGTATGTCATGACAACTGCCAAACTATGAGATCTAGGTCAATAAGTAGAATCGACGCCAGTTTATTGGTTCCCTTTTGAAGCAATCGGACTATGAGTCATTCTGCAGTAACTGGCAGATTCCAGGTCCAATTCAAATAAAATTGTGACTACTTTTGTCTATATTTTTCTTCATCAGCTAGGTAGATTAGTATCATTAGTAAATAATCGTAATGGCAGCAGTGATCTATCTGGCCGATTTCGATTCAAACATTTATTGAAATCTGCATGGTGTCCCATCCCAGTGTCATCTACGTCATGACATGCAGCCTTTCTCGAACTTCAATTTATTTTGTTTCCCATTTGATTTAACCTAATAATATGAATCCCAGTATATCTGCATTACTTTCTAAAACTAATATTCACATTTTGTTTGAGGTCTTAGACATAACGGAACAGTTTCAAGGCTCTCGAACTGTGACGGTCTGTCAAATGTCAGACATTCACCGTAACCAGATCAAGATACTTTCAAATTGTATTAGTGTGGGAATTTGTGTGAAGTTAAACAAGTGAATTCCCTCTGGACACCACTATCTTTCAATTGGATTAGTTTCAACAGTTTATACTTATTAAGCAAAAATATCCGTTGTGACGTAGATGACTCACCATGACGTAGATGGCACATCGTGACGTTTAAGACATTTGTATGCATATGATAGCCTTAGGACTCATGGGAACAGTAATAGCACGACTGTTCAGCTAACATCTCCATTGTTCGAGATCTTTACCAGTACTGACGGAATGTAGTTGACCCTAATCTTGATCAGCATTAGACAAGTGAAGTCTTGATAAAAGAAGAAACTCGAAACTCATTCATAAAGGTCCTATGTCAAAGTTGAAACTACAATATATATTTTTTATTTTCAATTGTATTTGTAATAAATAACTAGAAAGTAATCGATCCCACGCATAATCTTTCCATAATTAACTCAATAATAATATGTTTTAAAAAGTCTTGTACAGGGCCCTGTTCCACAAAGCGATCTTAGCGCTAAGATCATCTTAAGTGCATGGGTCCTGGACGATAAAATGAGTGGGGGTCTCTCTCTCTCTCTCTCTCTCTCTCTCTCTCTCTCTCTCTCTCCCCCTCCTCTCCCCTCCCCTCCCCTTCCCCACTCTCCCTCTGCCTCTCTGCCTCTCCCTCCCTCTCTCTCTCTCTCTCCCTCCCTCCCTCTCCTCTCTCTCTCTCTCTCTCTCTCTCTCCCTCTCTCTCTCTCTCTCTCTCTCTCTCTCCCCTCTCCCTCCTCTCCCTCTGCCTCTCTGCCTCTCCCCTCTCTCTCTCTCTCTCTCTCTCTCTCTCTCTCTCTCTCTCTCTCTCTCTCTCTCTCTCTCTCTCTCTCTCTCTCTAAATGACTGCGGGAGGGTGTTCGAGGTGCTTACCTTCTTCCATTTTAATATCACGACCTCTACACGTAACTTTGTTATATGATGGACACTAATTGTTTCATCTATGAAACAGTCAAAAAGTTAAAGTTTGTTTTGTTTAACGACACCACTAGAGCACACTGATTTATTAATCATCGGCTGTTGGATGTCAATGTCATCTCCGTCACGATACAAAAGTGACGTAGATGACCGTTTTTGTTTTACCGAGTTATTCAGTACTAAAGTAAGGGGATGCCAATTTGCCCTGTTACTGCAGAATGACTCCTATATAACAATTTCTTACACACCCGTCAGTCAGAACACCGTGTGTTAGTTTTGATAACACATGTACGTGTGTTAACAATTTCAAGGCATACGACTGGCTGTCCTAGGTGATGACCAAGTCACCACTGCCATACATCCAATGAAAAAACTACACAATGAAAATCGATTACTTTGTGACGTATAGTTAACCTGACAATCATGGGTCTGTGACGCGTAAGTTAGCTACAAGTGCAACGGCTGTAATTAACTTTTAGTCGGAAAAGATGTTAAAATTTGCTTAAAACCTGGTTTTTGAGGATATGTAAGAAATAGAATAATACATTCGTGTCCGTTAGAAACCATTTATCTCACAACGTAAAGTTTAAAAACGTATTAAATTCGCTTTCGCTCGTTAGGTACATTTTAAAACAACTCGTGAGACAAATGGTATCTAACGGCCACTCATGTATTATTCTCTACATCCCATCACATGCTTCGTTTATATACTCTCCACTCTCATGTGTGCATTAATATAACTGACATCTCCAAATTAAAACAACTAGATCAGCGCATTCATATTAAATTACCCATATGGACAAAGAGAAGTGGGGAAAGAAAAAAACACATTTCTTCCCATGGATACTTGTTGACGTCATAATCAGTGCTTCACTATATAGGCTATGACGTCACAACTTTTAGGCAACAATAAACAACCGTAACTATGTTGTTTTATCCATTCAATCGGGTTGTCCATGGTAGCAGTCATGTGAACAACTCACTTACGTCATCAGCGATACGTACGTCACAGCTATGACGCAATAGTCTCATGTTCTCAACTTGCCAACTTGGATCGCAGGATCGCAGTATATCAGAACTTTGCAAGACTGCACAGGAAATTAATATTTTGTTTAATTACCACGTATATGAAATATAAAGAGGTTTTTTTTTTTTTTTTTTTACAGTAACTACGTTTACGTACATGTGCATGTGAGTTAGCGAGAGAGCGAGAGAGAGAGAGAGAGAGAGAGAGAGAGAGAGAGAGAGAGAGAGAGAGAGAGAGAGAGAGAGAGAGAGAGAGAGAGAGAGTGTGTGTGTGTGTGTGTGTGTGTGTGTGTGTGTGAAAGTCCTTTCTGGGTTGTTTTTTGTTTTTTTTAATTATTATTATTACTGTTTATTTATATTTTCCTTTTATTATTATTATTACTATATTCTTTAAATTTACTTATTTATTTTATTATTATTTATTATTGATTCCTGTATTCAATCCCTCTTCTATAACGTAGACTGACAGAAACCATCACAGTTGTTTTAGTATTACATTTATAAACCATTGTGTTATTATCTGTATTGTTTTGTTCACATGATTTGTATAGGATACATATATATTTATATGAAAGTTTACTTAAAATCAGATACGTGTAATTATGTCATGTACTGGTGCAGCTGTCCACGCCTCATGTTTTGTCCTCAGCATGGGTTGTCTGTCATGTAAATGAGGGACTGGAATAAATATTTAAAATAATAATAATAATAAAATAATAACTAGAATACCCAATTCATTACTCGGCAATACCATTTATGTTGCAAATCGTGAATTGATGTTGTTCTTCACTCGCCAAAGGCTTGGGAAGGACAACATCAGTCCACTCATGCAAAATAAACAATATTGCCTCGTAGCTCGTTGAGTATTCACAAAATACTTCATGGTGTTAATATGCTAAAACGTTGCGTAAAATAAAGTGTTCTGGAACATTTTCAACTGTATGAACTGATGTTTGTTATGCGTGCTCAAAAAACTTAAAATATAATATTCATATATGTAAATATGAAGAAAAAAAAAATACATCGGCGCGTTGAAATATGCAAATATGAAATGTATGGTACGAATGTAGCAATATCTTAACACTGGCAGAAAACTTAAACTAGTATCTTCAGAATACAGATTGAATCAATTACTAAAAAAAAAAAAACGAAAGAGAATAAATAAATAAATAAATAAATAAATAAATTGTTTTGTTGAACGACACTACTAGAGCACATGGATTTATTAATCATCGGCTATTGGATGTTACATAATTTTGTTTCTACGTTTTTCTATTTGTAGCAAGGGATCTTTTATACGAACCATCATACAGGCAGGATAACACATACCACATCTTTTGATATGCATGTCGTGGTGCACTGGCTAGATCGATAATTGACCCAATGGGTCCACCAACGGGGATCGATCCCAAACCGACCGCGCATCAGGCGAGCGCTTTAACACTGGACCGGCCCGCCCTTAATACATATAAATACACACACGCACACATACATGCATGCATGCACGCGCGCGCGCGCGCGCACACACACACACACACACACACACGCCTGCGCGCACGCACGCACGCACACACTTACTCTCTCACAAACACACGCACACATACAGAAACGAACGCACGTACACTATCGTTAGAAGAATTTAATTAAAAATCAATTTCCCTTGTTATCAATAAGATCGACTGGCCGTAATTACGTTCAATTGGTTTTGAAATGTTGCGGAACAAATTATGAATTTACGGTCTTCTAGGAAATTGGTTTCTCGTAAAACTTGGAATTAACGAGAAAATTTTATTGACAGTGCCCGTCCGTCGCTGTCATAATCTTTGTTTGACGCCGCAGAAATAATTCAATATTGTTATTAAGCAGAAAGGCAAAAATGGAAATGCTTGGTTACCGTGCGAATTTACGAGATATTGAAGCATGTTTGAAATGCAGTCGACAATGTCGTCAAATTCATACATGCACGCATCTATTCTTTCGTTATTTCTTCGTTCATTCATTCGTTCGTTCGTTCGTTCGTTCGTTCGTTCGTTCGTTCGTTCATTCATTCATTCATTCATCATCCATCCTTTTATTCATTCATTCATTATTTATTTGGTTCTTTCGTTCGTTCTTGTGTTCATTCTTTCATTTATTCGTCCATTTGTTCATTCATACATTCGTCCAATGTTCTGTCCATTCATTCATTCATTCATTCTTTCATTTATGGGGCGAGATTTAGCTCATTCGGTTGAGTGTTGGCCTGAGGTGCTTGCGTCACAGGATCGAACTACCTCCGTGGAACTGATTTGGGTTTTTTATTTTTTGTAGTTCCAACCAATGCACAACAACTTGTCAAAGGCCGTGGTATGTGCTTTCCTGCCTGTGGGAAAGTGTATATAAAATATCTCTTGCTACTAATGGAAAAATGTAGTGGATTTCGTCTGATGTCTACGTGTTAGAATTGCTCTATGTTTGACATCCAATAGCCGATGATTAATTAATCAATGTGCTCAAGTGGCGTCGTTAAATAAATCCTGTATTCATTCATTTTCACTCTCTCACTCTCTCACTCACTCACTCACTCACTCTCTCACTCGCTCTCTCATTCACTCACTCACTCACTCTCACTCACCGATTGACTCACTCATCTCAGAGTGTTATGTATGGATAGTTCAATTAGCAGCAAGGGATCTTTTATATGCACCACCCCACAGACAGGATAACACATACCACGGCCTTTGATATAGCAGTCGTGGTGCACTGGCTGGAGCAAGAAATAGCCCAATGGGCCCACCGACGGGGATCGATCCCAAACCGACCGCGCATCAAGCGAACGCTTTACCACCGCCACACAATATTGATAAACCTGCAAACCTTAATTTTAGAGGAACGTACTTTATTCTGTCTCACATCAAAAAACAACTCAAAACATTGAGAGATGCTACAAACGAGAAACAAATTGGATTTGACAAAAAGTTATAATTTAAGCAGAAACGTTTTAAGTAATGTGTCGATTAACGGTAAAAAACCCATATTAAATACCTTAAGAGCTGATATTACTTTACACTGTCTAAAAAAAATGGTGTTTGTGTGTGTGTGTGTGTGTGTGTGGGGGGGGGGGGGTTGTTGTTTAACGACACCACTAGAGCACATTGATTTATTAATCATCGGTTACTGGATGTCAAACATTTGGTAATTTTGGCGTACAGTCTCAGAAAGGAAACCCGCTACAGTTTTTCATTGGTAGCAAGGGATCTTTTATATGTACCATCCTACAGTCAGAATTGTCAGAGTTGATGGATGTATATAAAATATGTCTTGCTACTAATGGAAACATATAGCGGGTTTCCTTTCTAAGACAAGACGTCAAAAATGACAAATGTTTGACATCAAGTGACCAATGGTGAATAAATCAACGTGGTCCAGTGAATACTTTAAAGAAAATAAGGGTTAGCAAATTGCGAAATCATTTTTGCTATTGTTTTGTTGAAAGTGTGTTTAGTTTGTTTTGCTCCACTAGAGGATGTTGATTTTATTAATCATCGGCTACTATATGTCAAACATTTGTTAATTTTGACATATAATCTAGAAAAGAAACCTGCTATATATTTTTTTCCATTAGTAGCAAGGCATCTTTTATAAAGTTTGTTTGTTTTGTTTAACGACACCTCTTCGGAGAGGAAACCCGCTTCATTTTTCCATTAGTAGCAAGGGATCTTTTCATATGCACCATCCCACAAACAGGATAGCACATACCACGGCCTTTAATATACCAGTCGTGGTGCTTTGGCTGGAACGAGAAATAGAGCAATAGGCTCACCGAAGGGGGTCGATCCTAGACCGATCGCTCGGCTACGTCCCGCCCCTTACATCTTTTATATACACCATCCCACAGACAGGACAGCACATACCCCGGCATTTGATATACCAGTCGTGGTGCTCTGGCTGGAACGAGAAATAGCCCATTGGGCCACCAACAGTGATCGATCCCGCCCCTCTGGATGAATTGTTCTAGCTGTTACTGAATGATGGAATTTAACGCCAAATTATAGAAATATACATTTCCTACTTTTATCAAAGAATTGAAATGACGTATAGTTATCTCACACGCTCAGAGATTGCTAGCAAATCCTCCCATATACTTTGTGCGAGCAAGTCCGATAATGTGTGAATGTGTGTAGATGTTTATTGTGAGTTTTCAAAGATTTTGTGTGTGGGGTTTTTCCTTATGTGTCTGCTTTCTTTGATTTTTATCTTAATTGAATTCGTATCATATTAACAAAAAATATCAATAAGTCGTAAAACACTAATTTCATTGCTTTGTACTAACATGGATATCTGGTAGAATCTTTGATATTTCATAAAAATGGATTATTACAAATAATAAAACATTATTTCACATAATGTCAGTAGAAAAAAAGTCAGACGTAATATTAACGTACACGCCATCAATTTAATTTTTTCTTCTTCATCATTTAATTTTACAGCCAAATATTGTTATCAAATCGATCCATTAAAGCTAATTTCTTTAATATTTGTACAGAAGAGATTCCAATACAAGTGAACTTTGTGAAGAAATAATATTATGTTAGTGGAACGATTCAGAATGGCAGTGATAATAATCATGGCTTTCAAAACTCTGTCTCTGAAACCACGATGTCATGTTGGAGTCTCTATTTCATCATTTCGAAAACAAGAAATTAATTAAAGTTTATTTTGTTTAACGACACCAATAGAGAACATTGTTTTATAAACCACCGACTATTGGATGTCAAACATTTAACAATTCTGATATTCTGTCTTAGGTGATACTCTCTACATTTTTCCAGTTAGCAGCAAGGGTCTTTTATACGCTTTTTCCAATAGACAGACCAACATATACAACGGCCATTGATATACCAGTCTATGAACACTGATTGGCCGTGGTAAGTAATTTTTCAATTCCCCGTATATTTGATAAAGGACATATAAGAATGTCCGTCGCAGCATTATCAGTAGATGTAGCCTATGACTGCTCACGTTTTGTAAACTTGTGTACTTCTCTTTTGTCACCAAATGGTGACTTTGAGAGTAACAAAGTTCTGTTCTGTTCTGTTCCGTTGTGTTGTGTTTCGTTCTGTTTTGTCACACATCGACCCACACTCATATACACCACACACTCACTCACAAAAAAACCCACCCACAATTCACCAAAACAAAATAAAAACGTAAAATTGAAAAACATATCTCTGTACAATGAAGAGTCAAAATGTTGTTTTAATAATACCATGACTGCTTCTATCAGTGAGGGCGGGGCATGTAGCCCAGTGGTAAATCGCTCGCCTGATATTCGGTTGATCTAGGTTCGATCCCCGTCGGTGGGCACATGATGCTATTTTGTTTTTCCAGCCACTGCTCCATAATTGGTGAATCACGATCGATCCCAGACCGACCGCGCATCAGCCGAGCGCTTTATCACTGGGAATTAAATACGTGTTTAACGACCCCACAGTGTGTGTTAAACTACGACTACTTAGTGTCTAACATACGGCTATCCCAAAACATCGTCGGGAGAGAAAGACAGGGATCCTATCTCACACACGTTACAACAGCAACAACAAGGGATCTATTTATTTACCTTTACTTCCATAAGCAGGACAGTACCTGCCACGGCCTTGGATGTATCAATCGTGGTGCACTGGATGTAATGGGCCTTTGTTTGACACCTAACAGCCGATGTGTATTTTTGTGCTGGGGTGTCGTTAAAAATTCAGTCATTCAGTTTGCTTTGTTTAACGACACCACTAGAGCACATTGATTTATTAATCATCGGCTATTGGATAGTAATTTTGACACCGTCTCAGAGATGAAACATTTTTTCCATTAATATCAAGGGATCGTTTATATGCACCATCCCACAGACAGGATAGCACATACCACGGCTTTTGATATACCAGTCTTGGTGCACTGGCTAGAGCGAGAAATAGTCCAATGGGCCCACCGACGATGATCGATCCTAGGCCGACTGCACATCAAGCGAGCGTTTTCCCACTGCGTTTCCTCTCTCAATATCTGTGTGGTCCTTAACCATATGTCTGACGCCATATAACCGTAAATAAAATGTGTTGAGTGTGTCGTTAAATAAAACATGTCTGTCTTTCTTTATATTGAATATAATTAGCTTTTGTGTCTGTTAAAATTATCAAAAAAAGAAGAAAGAAATGTTTTATTTAATGACGCACTCAACACATTTTATTTACGATTATATGGCGTCAGACATATGGTTAAGGACCACACAGATAGAGAGAGGAAACCCGCTGTCGCCGCTTCATGGGCTACTCTTTTCGATTAACAGCAAAGGCTCTTTTATATGCACCATCCAACAGGCAGGCTAGTACATACTACGGCCTTTGATATACCAGTCGTGGTGCACTGGCTGGAACGAGAAATAGCCCAATTATCAATTAAGTTATGAACATTTTCGGCCTATTTTGACAAACTATTTACCGAGTTAATCTTATTTTTGAAGGAAAAACTTATTTTCGTGCTTATAATCCAATTAAGGTTCAAGCACGCTGTCCTGGACACACACACACACACACACACACACACACACACACACACACACACACAGACAGACACACACACACATGAGCTATCTGGGCTGTCTGTCCAGAACAGTGGGTTAGTTGTTAGTGGTTAGTGGTTAGCGAGCAAGAAAGAGGGTGTAGTGGTCTTACACCTACCCATTGAGTCGTTAAAACTCGCCCTAGTTTGGAGACCGGTATCGGGCTGCGAACCCAGTACCTACCAACCGTGAATCAGTCGCTTTTCAATTTACTTCATAATATGTACGAAATTATTGGTATTAAAATACGGTTTGGGTTGCAATGGAAGCAAACTATTCGCGTTTTCTTTTGTAGATCAGTGGATATCTGACAGTGGGGCATGCAGCGCAACGGTTCGTATCCCCTGGAGACGTCTGTGGTTGGTTATGTGTCTGTTACGGTTCTAATCTCTCTTTTTCATGCAGGCTGAAGTATTACCTATCAAGGCTTCTCAGATATTTATACATTTCTGTCAAACACTGGAAACAGAGCAAGTGCCTTTAACCAGATTAAAAAGTTACATCTTAAATCAAATGTTTGCATTGCTACTTCTGTGTCTTCAATTAACTGATGATAAACGCAGGACCTACAAACCACGCGGCCATCTCTTAACGTACAAGCATTTGTGGCATAGTGGGGCGGGGTGTAACCCAGTGGTAAAACGCTCGCTTGATGCACGGTCGGTCTAGGATCGATCCCCGTTGGTGGGCCCATTGGGCTATTTCTTATTCCAGCCAGTGCACCACGACTGGTATATCAAAGGCCGTGTTATGTTCTATCCTGTCTGTGCATATAAAAGATCTCTTGCTACTAATAAAAACAAATGTAGCGGGTTTCCTCTTTATGACTGTGTCAAAATGACCATATATGTTTGACATCCAATAGCCAACGATTTATAAATCAATGTGCTCTAGTGGTGTCGTTAAACAAAACAAACTTTACTTTAACTTCATACTAGTATGTACATATGTATGAATATCTATATATTGTATGTATATATGTCGGGTTTTACTAGAACATACCTAGATAACCCTTTCTAGCCTCACAAGTGTTATGTCTGTCTCTGTCTCTGTCTGTCTGTCTGTCTCTCTCTCTCTCTCTCTCTCTCTCTCTCTCTCTCTCTCTCTCTCTCTCTCTCTCTCTCTCTCTCTCTCTCTCTCTCTCTCTCTCTCTCTCTCTCTCTCTCTCTCTCTCTCTCTCTCTCTCTCTGTGTGTGTGTGTGTGTGTGTGTGTTTGTGTGTGTTTCGTCCATGCATCATGCAATGCTATATTTTAATTTTCTAGCATCTATTAATACTTCCATGAATTATTTTCACACTAAACATCTTTTCGTTGCCCATATCACGAGTATATTACACAATGTCCTATATCTGTTCCTCTTTGACATTATTTTGCGCTTTCTACGTGGTTGTACCGTTAACATGTTTTTTCACATTAGAAAATACAGAATCATGCCATAATTATTCTCAATCGAACTAATTTGGGTTTGATGATTCTGTTTGCCTTTACGGTTCTCATTGGAGATTTACCTAACCTTTATAATATAAATTATCTGCAAATAATTGTGATGTATGAAAACACTATGGGCGAATTAATGACTGGCGACTAGATTTTACATTGCGCTGCATTATTAGTTTTTTTAAATGGCGACCGAAGTCAGGGGAATCAGACGTCTTAGATAATGTGTTTGGGACAAACTAACAGACTACTGCCGGGGCACCAGTAGGACAATTAATGCAGAGACTGGCAATTGGCGGGATTCTCACCCCAAGGCTATCGGGTAATCCGTGTAAAGTGACTGTCCAAGTTAACAACACACGTCCTTGTCTGGCGAAGCAAGGGTGGACCTAAAGAAGGGGAGGAGGGGTTCTTGTCCCTCCTTTAAAAAAAAATGTCCCTTTTTAATATAAACGTCATTGAAGTGTCCTTCTGACTGAGTTAGTCCATCTGCTTTTGGTTCCCCCTAAACTATTTCCTGGATTCTCCCTAAAAACAATAAATGGCACCTTGTTTGAATACATTTTTTAAATATAATTTTCATTGAAGTGCCCTTTTGAAGGAGTTGGACCATCTGCCCTTGGTTCCCCCTGAACTATTTTCTGGATTCTCCCTAAAAAAAAATAAGTGTCACCTTGTTTGAATACATTTTGTTTTGTTTTTACAAAGTGACAAAATGTTTTGAAGTGCCCTTTTGAGGGAGTTGACCCATCTGTCCTTGGTTCCCCTAAATTATTTCCTGGGTCCTCCTTAAAAAGAAAGTGGCACCTTGTTTGAACACATTTTTTTTTACAATTTTCTTTGAAGTGCTCTTTTAAGGGAGTTGTCCGATCTGCTCTTGGTTCCACCTAAAATATTTTTCGGGCCCACCCTTGCAGATCCAAGGGAAAGGGCCTAAGGGTACCTGTCCCTTCCTTAAAAAATAAAATTCCCCTTTGTTTGGACAAATATATATATTTTTTTTTTTACTTAAGTGCTCTTTTCAACAAGTGGTCCCCTCCTTAAAAATATATCCTGTATTAGCCCTTGCGAAGTCAAATATTGTGTCCAATATAGGCGTGCTTGAACAGTTTTGAGGTGGAAAAGTTAAAGTTTTGTTTAACGACACCACAAGATCACATTGATTAATTAATCATCAGCTATTGGATGTCAAACATCTGGTAATTCTGACATGTATTCTTAGAGGAAACCCGCTACAGTTTTACCACTATCAGGTCTACTGGTCATAGGGCTTCAGAGCAAGCTGTCGTAGTGCACGCCTGTCATGGGCGCAGGTGTCGACTTACGTCGGCTCCTTCGTCCAGGACAGAAAGGAAATGTTTTATTTTATTTAACGACGCACTCAACACATGTTTTATTTACGGTTATATGGCGTCAGACATATGGTTAAGGACCACACAGATATTGAGAGAGAAAACCCGCTGTCGCCACTTCATGGCCTACTCTTTTCGATTAGCAGCAAAGGACCTTTTTATATGCACCATCCCATAGACAGGATAGCACCTACCACGGCCTTTGATGTACCAGTCGTGGTGCACTGGCCGGAGCGAGAAATAGCCCAATGGGCCCACTGACGGGGATTGATCCCAAACCGACCGCGCATCAAGCAAGCGTTTTACCACTGGGCTACGTCCCGCCCCTCCTGGACACGATAGCAGTAAGGGATCTTTTATATGCACTTTGCAACAGACAGGATAGACAATATCACGGTCTTGGATAGACAATATCACTGCAGGATAGACAATATCACGGCCTTGGATAGACAATATCACGGCCTTGGATAGACAATATCACGGCGTTGGATAGACAATATCACGGCCTTGGATAGACTAGTCGTGGTGCACTGATTGGGACGGGGAAAAAACTCGTAATCAGACAATTTCACTGAGGACCAGAGTTGAAATCTCTAGACATATTGCATTAGCCCTTGGGAGACCTTATAGTTCAAGTGCTTCTGGACTCGTTATTCGTGATGGTTGGGGCATTTTTCTGGTGGAAGTATGCCGAAAATTACTCACACTCACAATCGCAGACGATCAGGCATTGGTGGTCTGATGGTTAAGCTATGGAAGTCAGTATTGACAGGTATTGGGTTCCCATCCCGGCACCGACCCCGATCTCTTTACAGGGTAAGTTCTAATATCTCACTGGGTAGGGGTGAGGGTAAGATCCCGACACCTACGTCTCTCTCACGAACAACTAACTGTCCTGGATAGACAGCCCAGATAACTACGGTGTGAGCCCAGAACAGCGTGCTTGAACCTTAGTTGAACATAAGCACAAAAATCAAGTTAAAATGGCATCAAGACTGGTAGACACTGGGTACCGGCTTTTTCTTCAGAGTAAGATTTGACTGTTCAGGTGGGCGACATAAATTCACTATATTCCGACTTCTATCTCACTAGGAGGTGGGACGTAGTCCAGTGGTAAAGCGCTCATTGGGTGAGCGGTCGGTGTGGGATCGATCCCCATCGGTGGCCCATTGGGCTATTCATCGTCCCAGCCAGTGAATCACGACTGGTATATCAAAGGCCGTGATATGTGATATCCTGTGTGTGGGATGGTGAATATAAAAGACCCCTTGCTACTAATAGAAAAAAGGTAGCGGGTTTCCTCTCAGATTATAATATGTCAAAAATTACCAAATGTTTGACATCCAATAGCCGATGATTTATAAATCGATGTGCTCTAGTGGTGTCGTTAAACAAAACACACTTTCTATCTCACTACCCTCCGTCTACTAACAACTAACCAACTAATTCTGGACAGACAGCTCAAATAACAACGGAGTGTGCCCAGCAAGACGTTATCGAACCTTAATTGGACATATGAAAGAACATCAACTTAAAATATAAAAGTAATGTTTTATTTAAAGACGCACTCAACACATTTTATTTACGGTTATATGGCGTCAGACATATGGTTAAGGACCACACAGATTTTGAGAGGAAACCCGCTGTCACCACTACATGGGCTACTCGCTACATATTGCCATTAGTAGCAAGGTATCTATTATATGCGCCATCCCACAGACAGGGTAGCACATACCACGGCCTTTGATCTACCGACGGGGATCGATCCCAGACCGACCGCGCATCAAGCGAGCGTTATACAACTGGGCTATGTCCCGCCATTAGACCACTAACAGAAACAACCTGCCCATAACACAAGAAAGAAAGGAATGTTTTATTTTAACGACGCACTCAACACGTTTTATTTATGGTTATATGGCGTTGGACATAGGGTTAAAGACCAAACATATATTGAGAGAGGAAGCCCGCTGTCGCCACTTCATGAGCTACTCTTTTCGATTAACAGCCAGGGATATTTTATATGCACCATCCCACAGACAGGCTAGTACATGCCACGGCCTTTGATATACCAGTCGTGGTGCACTGGCTGGAACGAGAAATAATCCAATGGGCACACCGACGGGGAGAACATAAGACTCCAACGTGTAAATTAGCAGGATTCAATACTTCTACACCGGCTGGTAGTTTTGTATAACTGCATATTGATGATGGATGACCGATCTGACTTTCACAAGGAAAATTTCAATCCCTGATTGATGTTTTGCACTTTCGGTCTGCTGCTTCCGTGCAACCTTAAATGGCTAAATAAGACACAAGCGGCTTTGGCGTCATTATTGTTCTTTTAGTGTTTCCTCACACATATACCGGATTCTTAAAGGGACATTCCCGAGTTTGATGCATTGTAAGATGTTTCTGACTAACAAAATATTTCTACGATTAAACTTTAGAATATCAGTATCTATATATTCAATGTATTTCTGGTCGTCTTAATATTTGTATGAAGCCCAACTTCGATTCTGTCTTCAAATAATTTCATACGTACAAAAAAAAAACATATTTTAGGAAATAAAATGAAATTTAACTTAGTACAAATATTAGAACGATCAGAAATACGTTTAATATACATCCACTAATATTTTATGCAGAAAAATATATTTGATATGTAATTACATTAGTTAAAAAGTCTCTGTGAATCGATAACATTTTAAAAATTGCATCAAACTCAGGAATGTCCCTTTAAAGGTGCATTGTCCTTCAAAAATATTATATTGCATTTGTGGTTGAAACTTACAGTTTGTGTTTAGCATTTACGATTTTGTTTGTTTTTAAGGTGAAATAACATTTGATATTTTGACATTGGATTCTTAGAGAGGAATCCGCTACATTTTGTCATTAGTAGCAAGTGATATTTTATATACACCGGCCCACAGACAGGATAGCACATGTCAAAGCCTTTTATATACCAAACTTTGTGCACTGACTAGAACGAGAACCAGCCCAATGGGCCCACCAACAAAGTAAAATAATTTATTTTTTATTAGTTAAAAAAAATAAAAATCACAAAATCACAAAAAAAAACCCCAAAAAACAAACAAAAAAAACAAAACATAATGTTGTTTTTTTTTAATGACATTTTCTTCTGACCATAACTTTCAATATCCGGTGACCGTCCCCGGAAGACGATGAGCCTCAGTTGAATGACAGAATGAGATAATGTCTTGGGACTATCGAGACTAGTTTTTTGATCGACAAGTCTACCCTATTCCTTACTTCCTGCGCTGACAGGTGCGATGAAAATGTTGATAATTTGCTCTGGCTTAGATTTCTTTCGTGTTGCGACATTATTGATAATCGACAAACTCCCCGGAGAAAACATTCAGTTGTTATCGGAAATTACAGAAAAACCGGGAAAACAATTATTAAAAAAAACACCTAAAAACGAAGAATTAAACAAAACAAAAACAAACCAGAAACAATTTTCTTGTAGGCCAGAATAAAAGTTACAGCGACAAATTCTTAGAACACCGGCGTCGGTGGCGTAGTGGTTAGGCCATCAGTCATACGGCTGGTAGGTACTACGTTCACACACCCGCACCAGGTCTCACCCAGAGCGAGTTTAACGACCCAATAGGTGTAAGGTCACTACATCAACTTATTTCTTTATTTCTCACTAACCACTAACCGCTAACCCTCTGACCTGGACAGACAGTCCAGATAGCTTAGGTGAGTGGCCAGGACAGCGTACTTCAACCGTAATTGGATATAAGCACGAAAATAAGTATAAATGAATAAAAATAAAAATTTGTAACTTCTTTTAAACAATTTTGAATCAGTTAATCAGGAGATCGTAGTCTCAACGGCAGAAACACAATACATGACGATATTACTGTACAGCAATTTAATCATGGAAAACAGTCCATATTTTGGCGCAGAATCTGTAGAACGTATTCTCATGTGACACAATTGTCAGTTTGATGCGAATCATGCTGCATAAAACCGTTTATTTATTTATTTATTTTTTTATCTATATTGAATTGAAATATTATATACAAGAAGGCCTCGCAAATTGAATAAATTGTGCCCAGTCAGCGAGCGCGTGTGAGGGTACATATATTTGTGTTAGGGTGTGTTGTTTGTGTGGTGTCGTGTGTGTGTGTGTGTGTGTGTGTGTGTGTGTGTGTGTGTGTGTAAAAAAAAAGAGAGAGAGAGACAGACAGACAGACAGACAGAGACAGTCAGACACACACACACACACACACCTGTAATCAGCGGTCACCTGTCTTAAGCGGCCACTTGTTTCCCCTCTCAAACGATATAGAATGTAACTGCACCTGTAATAAGCGGTCACCTGTCTAACGCGGCCACCTAAATCGGATTCCAAATCGCTAAAATACCTGTATTAAGCGTCCACATTACATGTGTACCATTATACAAAAGGGATATTTTAACAACAGCAAATAACCGATCTTCTCACCTTCAGGAATATTAGCACTCATTCAGTCCCGACATCTCTACTGGGTATCAATTAAGAAAGTATGACTCTGGAATGCACCTAATTGCCTCTGGGCGGACTACGCTTGACATTTGTAGATTCACTTACTATGAAATTAAATACTTAAATAGAAAAAGAAACAAACTTGTTGAGAACGGTTAATTTAATACATTCCATTTGCATTTTTTCTGTCATAAGTTGATTTTTTTTATTAGCAGTACAGATGGTAAAACAAGAAACAACAACAAATGTTTTAAAGACTATATCCTGTCTTAAGCGGCCACTTTATCTGCTTCCTTATGTGACTGCTTAAGACAGGTTTGACTGTATATATATATATATATATATATATATATATATATATATATATATATATATATATATAGAGAGAGAGAGAGAGAGAGAGAGAGAGAGAGAGAGAGAGAGAGAGAGAGAGAGAGAGAGAGAGAGAGAGAGAGTATTATATGCAAAAATATGGTTTCAACCAATATACTAATTAGGTAGGCTTTGGCAGAATTATCGTTGCATCACACTAAGATGTTGGTAATATCAGATTTTGTCTTAAACAGTATAATACTAGTATTATACAGCAGTCCTTTATCAATCCAACTTAGCGATCGCTTAATATCAGAATGTCTATGCTAAACGGCGCATTTCGAAATACATTCCTTCCTGAAATCAAATGCTAACAATGTTTCATGGCTAAAAAGTGATCTAAAACAGCAATTAACAAACAAATTGCGAGGCATGTTTGATTATTACAAGAAAACAAGAATTAAAATGTTGTTTCCACAGTTCATGCAGTTGTTGTCGTTGTTGTTGATGTTTTTGCTGCTGTTGATGCCACTACTACTCCTACTATTACCACTTCCATCAACACTGCTGCCACCACCACAACCCCTACTATTACAAACTACTACTTCTACTATTACCACCACCACCACCACCACCACCACCACCACCATTATTACAAACTACTACGTACTTCTACTACCAACAGCACTATTACAAACTACTACTACTGCTGCTACTGCTTCTACTATTACTACTACCACTATTATAAACTGCTACTACTACTACTGCTACTACTACTACTACTACTACTACCACCGCCACCACCACCACTACCACCACCACCACCACCACGACTACTTTTGCTGCTGCTACTACACCCTCCAAAAACAAATTATAGAAAACACTTCCGTAGGACTTTCCTTTGGCACTGTCACGTATAAAGAACATTATAAATACTTATAATAAATAGGGTTAGGGTTAGGTGCCAAAGGAAAGTCCTTCCAAAACTTCAATATGAAAATTTAAATATGTGAAGCAAAGAAAATAAAACTCACTAGGTTTTCCTGGTGCGATACGGCCCATTCTCCGACAAAACACAGAAACCAGAAAGTTTTCAACAGCATTGTTGAGATCTCGACGTCGTCGTTTTTTAATTCTTGATGTTGCTGTTGTTCTTCCTTAACACTTCCCACAAGTCGTTGATGACATTCAACACGACGACACCCTCGACGGACACTGCGGCAGTGCTACAACAGAAAGCTATAAATATGTGTTAACGTAGTCCGCCTACGGGAATTAGACCACGCCCATAATAACGCAAACCAAACTACGGAATTATTGATGGCAGGCAAACGAATTGGCTGCCTGTCTGATAGGATGGCACAAGCCGAAACCGACCCCAATGCGGGTCGCATCGATCTCCGCGTGTTTCACGATTTGTAATTAAATCGTGGGGGTCTATCATTCAATACCTAACACACACGACTCTATCTCAGGGATAGTTCTAGGTCAGCAATGAACGTTTAAAAAGGATACTTTTGAGTATTTTGACGAGCTTTTTAACCAAGTTTTCGGCACCTGTGTGAAAGTATAGTTAATGTTGAAGTATGTTTTCTTTAGAGGCACCTCTGTAAAAATTAAAGTTTGTTTGTTTAACGACACCACTAAAGCACATTGATTTTATTAGCCATAGGTTATTGGATGTCAGACATTTGGTAATTTCGACATATATTCTTAGAAAGGAAATCTACAACATTTTTTTTTTTTCCGTTAGTGGCAAAGGATCTGTTACATGCACTATCATACAGATATGCTAATGCCAGTTTAGGTGTACTGGTTGGAACGAGAAATAGCCAAGACAGACCGCGCATCAGCCGAGCGCTTTACCACTGGGCTACGTCCTACCTCAGCGAAACTACCAGGGGCGCGTTCCACGAAGCGATCTTAGCGCTAAGATCATCTTAAGTGCATCAGGTAGTTATGCAGTTAAGGTTATCTTTGAACTAAGATCGCTTCGTGGAACCACACAGATTTTGAGAGGAAACCCGATGTCGCCACTACATGGGCTACTCTTTCCGATTAGCAGCAAGGGATCTTTTATTTTCGCTTCCCACAGGCAGGATAGCACAAACCATGGCCTTTGTTGAACCAGTTATGGATCACTGGTCGGCGTAAGTGGTTTACACCTACCCATTGAGCCTTGCGGAGCACTCACTCAGGGTTTGGAGTCGGTATCTGGATTAAAAACACCATGCCTCGACAGAGATCCGAACCCAGTACCTACCAGCTTGTAGACCGATGGCCTAACCACGACGCCACCGAGGCCGGTATATGGCTTAAAGAAGAAGCACCTCTAAAGAATACAAGTTTGTCGGGTTTTTGTAATCTAAAATTCGTGAACGTAATTCCCAACTAAAACCGACCAATTTGTTTTTGATGTTGTACAAAGTGCGCATTTTAACTCCTCGGAAATAAAAGAAGCGTGGGGCCATTGGGCTATTTCTCGTTCTAACCAGCTCACCACGACTGGTATACGAAAGGCTGTGGTATGTGTTGTCCTGTCTGCAGGATGGTGCATATAAAAGATCCCTTTCTGCTACTGGAAAAAAACTTAGCGGGTTTCCTCTCTGAGAAGATATGTCAAAACTATCAAAGGTTTGACACCCAATAGCCGATGATTAATACATCAATGTGTTCTAGTGGTGTCCTGAAACAAAACAAACTTCTTGCAGTGGTGTCAATTTGAGAAAAAGAAGAAACACCCAATAGTTTATGGTTTAAACAATTATAGTAACATTCTACTGGTTTATATCGACCATCTGGAGGGATTTAAGCCATTTTGAATAACCACCATTCGTGTAGTCTTACACAGTACAACAAACAAGCATCTCATTTGAGCTGAATTTGACCACGCCTACGTCTAGGCAATTAGTTTTCGTTAAACGATTGCAAACTATTTTGACTGCTTACCGAAGTGGTCAATTGGTTTAATGTGTAGCGTGAAAATCTAGTCTAGCAAGCGTTAACCAAAACGGCTGGCTGACATGATCTCAGACTGCAAAAAAAACACCAAAAAACCTCAACAAAAAACCATTCGCAAGACTGAAGGGAATGTTTTATTTAACAACACACCCAACACATTTTCTTTACGGTTATATGGTCGCAAAACTGGTTCATGCGCTTGGTGTGGGGGGGGGGGGGGGGGGTGCAGGGGCGTCGTGGTTAGGCCATCGGTCTACAGGCTCGTAGGTACTGGGTTCGGATCCCAAACCCTGAGTGAGTGCTCCGCAAGGCTCAATGGGTAGGTGTAAACCACTTGCACCGACCAATGATCCATAACTGGTTCAACAAAGGTCATGGTTTGTGCTATCCTGCCTGTGGGAAGCGCAAATAAAAGATCCCTTGCTGCTAATCGGAAAGAGTAGCCCATGAAGTGGCGACAGCGGGTTTCCTCTCAAAATCTGTGTGGTCCTTAACCATATGTCTGACGCCATATAACCGTAAATAAAATGTGTTGAGTGCGTCGTTAAATAAAACATTTCTTTCTTTCTCTAAGACCATATGTCAGGATTACCAAATGTTTGACATAGAGTTGCCGATGAATAAAGCAATGTGCTCTAGTGGTGTCGTTAAACAAAAACAAACTTTAATTCGTCCTCAGAATGATCACACACACACACACGTGTTCGCATTCATACGTTCCATTGCTTACGAAAACTATAAAAAGTGTTTCGACTCCGTATTGGTGTACCCGAGTGGTAAAGCGTCCGTTCGATGCGTGGTCGGTCTCGGATCGATCCCCGTCGGTGGGCCCATTGGGCTGTTTCTTACTCCAGCCAGTGCACCACGACTGGTACATCAAAGGCCGTGGTATGTGCTATCCTGTCTATTGAATGGTGCATATAAAAGATCCCTTGCTGCTAATCGGAAAGAGTAGCCCATGAAGTGGCAACAGCGGATTTCCTTCCTCAGTGTCTGTGTGGTTCTTAACCATATGCCCGACGTTAAACATTCATTCATTCATTCTTTCTTATTATGACATATTTTGGAATCCGTTTCGTGCAGAGATAGTGCATTGAATATGTTAATGACAGATTCATATATATATATATATATATATATATTGTTTGGAGTACTATTGGTGAGTAGATTAATGAAGATTATTGTCAGCTTTCTATAAAAAAAAGGCCTTCGGTCAAAATCTATAAAAAGGGCGTGTGGTTTGAGGGCGGAGAATCTACTTTAAGGACTTAAAAATTGGTTTATTAATAATCGGCTATTGGATGTCAATTTTTTATGAAATTTTTTTTTTGGCATATAGTATAAGAAAGGAAATCCGCTACATTTTTTTCATTAGTAGCAAGGGATCTCTTATATGCACCATCCCATAGACAGGGCAGCACATGCCACGGCCTTTGATATACCATTCGTGGCGCACTGGCTGGAGCGAAAAATAGCACAATGCACCCATCGACGGGGATCGATCCAAGACCGACCACGCATCAGGCGAGCGCTTTACCATTGGGTTCCTGTCCCGAGTCGGGCCCCCGATCTTATCGGAGGCCGGACTCGTGATGCGCGTGTTCGAAACCCTAGTGGTAAATGAGCACGTTAAACTAGTTACCTACCTACCTACCTTGTCATGAGTGTCATGCAGTGAATATAAAGAGAAAAAGAAAGAAAGAAAGAAAGAAAGAATGTTTTATTTAACGACGCACTCAACACATTTTATTTACGGTTATATGGCGTCAGACATAATATGGTTAAGGACGACACAGATATTGAGAGAGGAAACCCGCTGTCGCCACTTCATGGGCTACGCTTTTCGATTGGCAGCAAGGGATCTTTTATATGCACCATCCCACAGACAGGGTAGTACATACCACGGCCTTTGATATATCAGTAGTGGTGCACTGGCTGGAACGAGAAACAGCCCAATGGGCCCACCGACGGGGATCGATCCCAGGCCGACCGCGCATCGAACGAGCGCTTTGCCACTGGGCTACGTCCCGCCCCCGGAGAACAAGGGTTAGAGGTGTATCCAGTTCAAACAGTATTTAGGTGTTCTACTTAAGGCTTAGACACCTACCCGTATCGTTTCAACTCCAATCACCGGCCTCGGTGGCGTCTTGGTTATAGCCATCGGACTACAGGCTGGTAGGTACAGGGTTCGCAGCCCGGTACCGGCTCCAACTCAGAGCGAGTTCTTAAGGGCTCAATGAATAGGTGTAAGCCACCACACTCTCTTCTTTCTCACTAACCACTAACCAATTAACAACTAACCCAGTGTCCTGGACAGCTGAGTGGTGTGTGTGTGTGTGTGTGTGTGTGTGTGTGTGTGTGTGTGTGTGTGTGTGTGTGCCCAGGAAAGCGTGTTTGAACGTTAATTGGATAGAAGCACGAAAATAAAGCACGAAGGGAGATGGTTTTACCACTATACGACCGATGACAATTGTTTCCAATACCTACCACTAAGGAATATAGTTTTCTGTAGAGACCATATCAAAGTGTGTTTGCAAATAGGCAATATTTTAAATCAATATTGGGACTTTAAACTTATTGAGGAAAACAGAACAGACACTTATAATCATGTTTTACTTTAATGCATTAGTCTGTGGGGTGGCACGGTACATCCTACGCAACTTTCTTGCTTTGTTTTCGAGCAATCGCCAGACGCGACAAAGTAAAGATTTCATTTAGATTATTGGAAGTAAAGACAACAAGAACATTGTCTTCTTAATGTACCTGAATGGGCTGAAGTGAAGAACAAATCGTGTGGACACGGCCGTGTATATCAAACGAATACCTATCGTGTAATGCACAACACCAATACACGGTTTCCGACAGTTTCTGACTGGATCCAGTGGAGCATGCTTCGAACCAGTGGTTGCCCACAACGAGAGCTTTCATCAATACGCTTCAAGCACGTGCTGAGTATCCACGGGAGAGTCAAGGGCTTAGCAGGCGATTGTTCAGGAGAACATGTTACGGTACAAGGATCCAGAAACAAGAACTGTAAATGAAAGCAGCTATTTTTGCCGGGACTCCAGAGGGTCTCCAGAATCACTAACATGAAATTGTCATTCCATTTTCTTGCATTTTGATATTGTTACTTGGTCGGAATTAATGGGAAAATGCAATCACCTAGAACAAGTTCTTGTAGATTGCTACAATTTACCCGGACATCTTATTCAGTTTATATTTAGGTGACGAAGAAATGGTGTGGGTTTTTTTTTTTCGTCAAGCAATTTTACAATGAGTTCTTAACAATGCTTATGGCAGACGACATATATCATACAAATGGGACATAATATATTTTATTTAATTTTACCTCGTTATATTTAATAATAACAACAACAACAACAGCAGCAGCAACAACAACAACAATAATAATAATAATAATAATAATAATGAATATAATGGTGATTGTATTGATGATGATAAAGATGATGATGAAGAAGAAGGAAGATGCCTTTGCTGCTGATAATGATGAAAAAGAACAAGATAATGTTGATAATGATGAAAATCTGTGTGTGTGTGTGTGTGTGTGTGTGTGCGTGTGTGTCTGTCTGTCTCTCTCTCTCTCTCTCTCTCTCTCTCTCTCTCTCTCTCTCTCTCTCTCTCTCTCTCTCTCTCTCTCGCTCTATATATATATAGATATTTATATATATATATATATATATATATATATATATATATATATATATATATATATATATATCTCTCTTCTCTCTCTCTCTTCTCTCTCTCTCTCTCTCTCTCTCTCTCTCTCTCTCTCTCAATCTCTCTCTCTCTCTCTCTCTCTCTCTCTCTCTCTCTCTCTCTCTCTCTCTCTCTCTCTCTCTCTCTCTCTCTCTCTCTCTCTCTCTCTCTCTTTCATCCCCCTAATATCAAAATGGCCATGTCTTGAAAACCATTCCTGCTACCACATCTAACGATACTAAAACAGACAGCAATGGTCGACGTCCAATACCCACCAAGCTCGCGAAGACAATACACTAATGAGCCAAGAGTCCACACAAGTACGATTACTCATGCTGGCATAATTTTGTTATCGTTACAAAGCTACATAGACCGAAGTATCTATGGCAGTTGTAATACTTCATTTGAAAAATGATTAATACGCGTTATTAATGGATTACTTAAGGGACTGTTTATCGAGTTATATTTATCTGCATTGCATACCACTGTGTTTCAAACCCTAGATGACCTTCAAACCCTAGATGGCCTTCGCTTTCAAATATACATCTTGATTTGGGGGCTTTCTTCATAAACTGCGTTCACACTCTCACTTTAAAGGGACATACCCTAGTTTTTAAACACTAACGTATATTTTTTTACTATTATAACCGTTTTTGATAACTTAAATTATACTTTACTTAGATTTTATTGTTTAGATTATCCATTTCCGTACATTCGAAGTGTGTTTGGGCATCCTGGTCAAACTGCATTTCTCATATTTTAAAACACGCACGTGCGTCTGAGAAGTAACAGTTATGGAGTCGAGTTTTAGTCTATTTTTAGATGGTATTTCACCATTTTAAAGTCACAGACTCATGTTTCACTCAATTGTAACTTTATCCAAATGTGTTACAGGTTTGTAGATTAACTAAACTTAGTGTTAATTTTCACGGGTTGAAACTAGAGTATGTCACTTTAAACTAGTTTAACTAGTTTAAAGTGTAAGTGTGTGCGCGATGCTATACTGATTATCAGTGAATTAGCTAAACTGGTATAGCTCAAACATTTCGGTATGTGGTTTAGTTAAACTAGTATAACTAACAGAGTTCAAAATATAAGAGTGAACTGTTTTAGTATAAGGCGGAAGTGACAGTGACGTTACATTTAAAACAAGCAGTAAGTGCATTATACCCGAGACAGACGCGCTTCGCTTGTTTGACATGATCGACAATACATTCGTCTTTAAAATATTATCGGCAACGACAGCTTGATCAATGCACACGCGTCGAGTTTTAGAGGTGCATACTCCATTAAAGGCACACTGTCACGGATTTAAGGACCTTATTTCTCTAAAAATGGATAATAAATAAAAATTACATTAATTGTTGGAAAAAGATTCTAGCTATCGCCTCAGTTTAACTGAACCATGATGGAATGAAATCATCTCGGCAATTTTAGTTTTTGAATTATGGACCATTGCCATAATTCAATTATTTGTACAAAATATAATTAATAAATGGAGTATGGTGGTTATGAAGATGGTTGAGTAAGGTACATTTAGGGACAAATCATTTTTTTTTAGTTCAGGTACTACTTTGTTAGAAAATTAAATAGGTCAGTGGTCTGTGACAATATGCCTTTAAATCTTTATGGCGGGACCAAAGAATTAGGTCGAGAGTTTGAGTTTTCGAAGGTCGTTATTACTACACGTAGTTTGTATAGCAACTCGGCCGGGACCGTCGCTTCAGATCGAGAGATCGAAGGTGGAGTGATCGAAGTTTGACTGTATATATAAATGAGCTTATGGCCTTACATACAATAAATGAATTATACGGCATTACCAAGAGTTTAACAGACTCGTAGTCCATTGCTGTCTTGGTGTGTTATGCAAGGAAAGGAAAGGATTTTTGTTTAACCACGCACTCAACACATTTTATTTACTGTTATATGGCGTCGGACATATGGTTAAGGAACACACAGTATTGAGAGAGGAAACCCACTGTCGTCACTTTACGGGCTACTCTTTTCCATTAGCAGCAAGGGATCTTTTATATGCATCATCCCATAGACAGGATAGCGCGTACCACTGCCTTTGATGTACCAGTCGTGGTGCATTGGCTGGAGCGAGAAATAGCCCGATGGGTCCACTGACGAGGATCGATCCCAGACCGACCGCGCATCAACTGGGCGCGTTGCAACTGGGCTACGTCTCTCCCCTTGGTGTGATGCACAAGTACCAGGATATAGCTGTTACACGTGTGAACGCTCGTCATTCCCAACCAAACGTGTTTTAGCTACACCAGGGGCCTAATTCACTAAATTCTCGCAACTTTACGATCGCAATGCAGTGCTAAAAGACTTGCCAAGAGGATGCTTTGTTGTCTAGCAGAGCCTAAGAGACCTTTGTGAATTAGGCTCCAGCATAGTTAAACCAGTTTAACTCAGGGGCGTAGGCTAGGGGGGTTGGGGGGGGGGGGTCGGTCGAAACCCCCCGCCTGAAGCAAATGGTTCGCTTTCAGAACTAAAACATACAGGTTTATACATATGGAGTTTCTGGTGGTGCAAAAACAAAATAGAAAAAGGTCCACTTGGTTCATATTCGAACCCCCCCCCCCCCCCAGGTCCAGATCACGCTACGCCCCAATAAGTATATCTGTGTTCACACTTACACAAGTTAAATTAACGTGTGTAAGTGTGAACATAGATATACTTATTGGTGTCGTGAAATAAACGGGGAATCCTTTATAAGAACCGCTTCAGACGGAGTCAACTCAAAATGTAACTGGGAAAGAAATTTTAGATACGATTATTAGTTTACCTGAGGAAAAAATGACTCCATTATTGATTAATTTCAACGGAAAAACAATCCATCAAAACCATAATATCATTTTGCAATTTCAAATTATTTGGAGAAAATACCTATCTTATATATGCGTTGTGGAGCCCCACCCCCACCCTTTTATTAGGCCTTTTTAATATCAATATTTTCATGGACGATTTTTTCATGTAAATGTGTTTCTGACACGAGTCTCAAGAAAATCAATCCCTGTGGCGAGCGTTAGCATATAGAGTCGCGATTAAACCTTTAAAGGGACATTCATGAGTTTGCTGCAATTTTTAAAGCGCTATCGACTAACAGAGACGTTTTAACTGTTGTAATTAGAAATCAAATATATTTTTCTGCATAATATATTAGTGGCTGTATATTAAACGTGTTTCTGATCGTTCTAATATTTGTACTAGGTTAAATTTCATTTTATTTCCTAAAATATATTTTTTTCGTACGTACGAAATTATTTGAAGACAAAATCCAGTTTGGGCTTCTTATAAATATTAAGACGAACAGAAACACATTAAATATACAGACACTGATATTCCAAACAAGAAAATATATTTAATATGTAAGTTTAATCGTAGAAATATTTTATTAGTCGGAAACATCTTACAATGCAGCAAACTCAGGAATGTCCCTTTAATAAAGTACACTTATAACGAACATGGAACGAACTACTGCATAGAACGAACTGATCGCAAAGTCCCGTTTTTTTGCATTTCGATAGGTTTCAGAAACGCAGGAAAAGCCCACCGTTTGCATGAGTTTATAGAAACAATCTTTAGAAGTCATTTGTGATCAGATCTTGTTAATATAACATGATATGACACTAGCAAAGATGTACCGAACGTCTACTGGCCGTTATTGAATTATGTTGCGTGTGTTTGACTGACATTTTGCTAAATCTGACATTTAACATTTCCAGTGTCATTTTGGGTGTTAAAGTGACCGCCCTCAGTTTGTTGCAATGGTTATATGTTACCGACTAACAGATACATTTTAATGACTAACATTACATATTAAATACATTTGTCTGGGGAAAAAAAAATATCAGTTTCAAAGTTTGTTTTGTTTAACGACACTACTAGAGCACATTGATGTATTATTCACGGCTATTGGGTGTCATACATTTGGTAATTTTGACATATAAACTTAGAGGAAACACGCTACATTTTTCCATTATTAGCATGGGATCTTTTATACGCATCATCCCACAGACATGATAGCACATACCACGGCCTTTGATTTACCAGTCGTGGTTCACTGGCTGGAGTGAGAAATAGTCCAATGGGCCCACCGACGGGGATCGATCCGAAATCGACCGCGCATCAAATGAGCGTTCTACCACTGGGCTACGTCCCGCCCCCTAAATTATCAGTCGCTGTAAACTAAATATGTTTCTGGTGGTTCTAGTATTTGAACTAGGTCAAACTTATTTCCCAACATATGTTTTCCTACGTTTTTCGTACGTACGAAATTAATGACAGACCAAATCCAGTTGTTGACTCCTTACAAACGTTAGCAATCTAATTAAAATTAGCTTCACTATTACATGTGGATCTAACACCAGCCAGTTGGAGCTCATGTCCACCAATCAAAACCTTACTTGCAGAATCCTGCCAGTGATTTAAAACTAACAAAACTGCGTAGTACCCAATGTCCAGGTAACAGTTCGTCTGTAAATAATAATTTAAATATTGACCAATCACATTTCGCCTTTTATAACGTTATTTGGGAGCATACAAATTCTAAAAATATCGGGCGAGTCTATTTTAGTGGCCGCAGTACAGCGAACCATACCAATACGTACGGGGTGGGTTATCAGTCTTCAATTTTACATTAACAATTATTTATTTATTTATAAAAAAAAACCTAAACTAAATCAGTCTTCAGCTTTACATTACAAATTATTTATTTTATAAAATAAAACATGTTTTAAGGCATTCGTAATTCACACGAAACATATCGTATACCCTCGGGATAATTCGGAATGTTTTCAAATTATTTTTAAATCACTGGCAGGATTCTGCAAGTAAGGTTTTGATTGGTGGACATGAGCTCCAACTGGCTGGTGTTAGATCCACATGTAATAGTGGAGCTAATTTTAATTAGATTGGTGGACATGAGCTCCAACTGGCTGGTGTTAGATCCACATGTAATAGTGGAGCTAATTTTAATTAGATTGGTGGACATGAGCTCCAACTGGCTGGTGTTAGATCCACATGTAATAGTGGAGCTAATTTTAATTAGATTGGTGGACATGAGCTCCAACTGGCTGGTGTTAGATCCACATGTAATAGTGGAGCTAATTTTAATTAGATTGGTGGACATGAGCTCCAACTGGCTGGTGTTAGATCCACATGTAATAGTGGAGCTAATTTTAATTAGATTGGTGGACATGAGCTCCAACTGGCTGGTGTTAGATCCACATGTAATAGTGGAGCTAATTTTAATTAGATTGGTGGACATGAGCTCCAACTGGCTGGTGTTAGATCCACATGTAATAGTGGCGCTAATTTTAATTAGATTGTGATTGGTGGACATGAGCTCCAACTGGCTGGTGTTAGATCCACATGTAATAGTGGAGCTAATTTTAATTAGATTGAAACGTTAGGACCACAAAAACCACAGTTACTATACAGTCTCTGGTATTCTAAACTATATTTAGTATATGATTTTTGTCGTTCAAAGATTTCAATATTTGGAAAAAATTCACAATGGCAGCTCGACATAATATCAAAATGGCCATGTATTAGAAACCAGAGCCGAGTTCAGCCAGACCGAGCGGAAAAGCGTCTGCTAGACTGGTTTATGCGCTTCACGGTAAATCCAAGTGTCACGTCAGGAACCAATAAAATATTTTGCGAATGTTAGTCAAACGTTTGCTGGCTGAACTTGGGGCTGGTGTTGTTAAACAGAAATGTATTTCCATTCCTGCTACCACAGGTAACAACTCGATGCGCCTAGTCATATATCGTGGTGCGCCTAGTCATATATCGTGGTGCGCCTAGTCATATATCGTGGTGCGCCTAGTCATATATCGTGGTACGCCTAGTCATATATCGTGGTACGCCTAGTCATATATCGTGGTGCGCCTAGTCATATATCAAGGTACACCTAGTCATATATCACGATACGCTTAGTCATATATCACGGTACGTATAGTCATATGTCAGTTCACGGTACGCCTAGTGATATATCAGTTCAAGGAACGTCTAGTGATATATCACGGTACGCCTAGTGATATATCACGTTACGCCTAGTGATATATCACGGTACGCCTAGTGATATATCACGATGCGTCTAGTCATATATCACGGCACGCCTAGTCATATATCATGGTACCCCTAGTCATATATCACGGTGCGGCTAGTGATATATCACAGCATAGTCGTATATCACGGTACACCTAGTCACATATCACGGTACACCTAGTCACATATCACGGTACACCTAGTCATATATCACGGTACGCCTAGTCATATATCACGGTACGCCTAGTCATATATCACAGTAAGCCTAGTCATATATCACGGTACGCCTAGTCATATATCACAGTAAGCCTAGTCATATATCACAGTACGCCTAGTCATATATCACGGTACGCCTAGTCATATATCACGGTGTGCCTAATCATATATCACAGCACGCCTAGTCATATATCACAGTACGCCTAGTCATATTTCACAGTACGCCCAGTCATATATCACAGTACGCCTAGTCATATATCACGTATATACACTTAAATCTACCAATTAAAAGTGCACGCCCTTGTTTCAATCCGTAAAAATAGATACTAAGTTTCGAGATAGATATTCGGGCAAAATGAGATTGACTGAAACCTTTTCACCAGGTATTCTCATCATTCTACCCACATTATTATTTGTAATTCATGTAAAAATGCATAAGAATTTCGTTGGCAACCTTACATTTAGCTCAGTAATGCTAATATGAATAAATGTTAACCCGATTCGGGCATTTTCGTTCAATTTCATCAAAAATCGCCCTCTCCCACTCCCTCCCCCAACAAAAATTGGAGCCCGTACGCCTATGATGTGGTACGACTGCCCAGAGGATTGATATATTCACTTCTAGAGCCAAGAAGGCCATATCGATTGGGATCCCGTCCCAACATTAAAGCTACGGTCTGGAGTATAGTTTTATTAGCTAACCATTTACTATAGATTATCCACATTATTTGCTTCCATCTGCACGCCATTCCTCGATATCCTACACAGCCAGTCGCTAATCTAGTTCTCGTAAAACTGCGCGTTTTACTGGCCTGGCCTTTAACGTCTACTCCGCTGTAAAGTGAACCAGTCTATTGCAGAACAAGCTGACATGCAGGCGCGGGGGCAGGGATTTATACAAGGGGGGGGGGGTGTCTAGAATGTGGCGAGTGAAGTTTACAAGGGGCGATGTCCTGCTCCCACGGAAAATACATGCACAATGATAAAATATTGCTTAAGCCGGGTGTGTGTATGTGTGGGGTGTAGGGGTGTTTGTGTGTGTGTGTGGGGGGGGGGGGGGGGGGGGGGGGCGGGGACTGCACACGTGGCTAAATAAAGCCATTTGATAGAGAAAACCAGAGCAGTGCCTGAAGTGTGTTTTTATTTAAAGGGGCATTCCTGAGTTTGCTGCAATTTTAAAGATGTTATCGACTAACAGAGACTTTTTAACGATTGTAATTACATATCGAATATATTTTTCTGCATAAAATATTAGTGGCTGTATATAAAACGTGCTTCTGATCGTTCTAATATTTGTACTAGGTTAAATTTCATTTTATTTCCTAAAATATGTTTTTTCGTACGTCCAAATTATTTGAAGACAAAATCCAGTTTGGGCTTTTAGCTAACATTAAGACGACCAGAAACACATTGAATATACAGACACTGATATTCTAAACAAGAAAATATATTTAATATGTAAGTGTAATCGTAGAAATATTTTATCAGTCGGACACATCATACAAGACCTGCTTCTCACTAATCGTTTTGGTCACATATGGTATAATCAAAATGTAGAAAATCGCAATACATTTATATTACTATCCAAACAGAGAATGACTGATCAAGTTACCCAATCTATGTATGCTGTATTCAACAATTCTCCAAAATGTCTGTTATACAAATTCGTTGTTAATAATTATTGCTTACAACATTATTTGCAGAAACCTATTGCCTTGAAATACAAACATATTTTCAGTAAATATAGATTATCTTCCCATAATCTCTTTATAGAAACGGGCAGATACCACAATATTGACAGGAATAATAGAATTTGTCGTCTGTGCAATATGAATGTAGTAGAAGACGAATATCACTTTCTTCAGTAACATAAGAGATAAATATATTAAACCTTTTTATTACAATAAACCATCAACATTTAAATTCACGCAACTACTGTCCAGCGACAATTCAAAACAGCTAACTAAATTGTGTAAGTATTTGAAAACTGCTACCACGCATAGAACAGACAATATATGACATGTGTTATTATTGTATATTATTGCTATGCATGCATTACCCATTTACTATAGAATTTTATCGATTGTAACCCGATGCTACATACAATTCCCCGCAGTGTACACATTAAATTATTTTATATATAAGTATGTATGTATGCCTACAGGTAGTACTAAACCAAATAACTTCCGGCTGGGTCAAAGTTCGAGGTGCACCGAACTTTTGATAGAGAAGTGAACACCACAGGTCCTGTGATTGGTTATAAATGTGAGTGTGTTGGTTGTAAAATAAATTAGTTTCATCTGGGCTAAAAAGGTATGCAATTTTATTTCATCTAGTACCACTGTGTCAAGTAGCCTTGTGCTTGGAACATGTATGGTGTACCTGTAAAAAAAAGTACTCAAATTTTGTGCGGAACTAGGGTAGTCATAGACGCTACCTGTTATCTCAGAAATGAGCAGCTTGACACCCAATTTTTTGTGATTCACTTTAAGGGTGAGGGGTGGTAGTATTTATATCCGTGGCGTTTATGTCCATTGATACGTTGCAGGTAGGAGTTTTAGCCACATATGTTACTATTGTTGTCTATGGGATTTGATTTGGTAGTATACACCCTACAAAATGTATATCCCGTTACTTTTTTCCACTAGCAGCAAGGGATATTTTATAAAGGTTGTTTATTAGCTAGACACCACTAGAGCATATTGATTTATTAATGATCGGCCACTGGCTGACACGTAGTGTTTAAGAGGAATCCCGTTACATTTCCACATTCACAGCAATGGATCTTTTACAACAACAAAAATTGTTTAACGACACTACTAAATCACATTGATTTATTCATCATCGGCTACTGGGTGTTAAACAGAGGGTAATTCTGATACGTAGTTTTTAGAAGAATCCCGTTATATTTCCACACTAGCAGCAATGGGTATTTTACAAAGATTATTTTGTTTAACGACACTACTAGACCACATTTATTTATTCCTCATCGGCTACTGGGTGTTAAACAGTTGGTAATTCTGACACGTAGTGTTTAGGAGGAATCCCGTTATATTTCCCCATTCACAGCAATGGATCTTTTACAAATATCTTTTTGTTAAACGACACTACTAAATCACATTGATTTATTCAGCATCGGCTACTGGGTGTTAAACAGTGGGTAATTCTGACACGTAGTTTTTAGAAGAATCCCGTTATATTTCCACACTAGCAGCAATGGGTATTTTACAAATATTATTTTGTTTAACGACACTACTAGATCACATTTATTTATAACTCATCGGCTGTTGGATGTGACACATTTGGTAATACTCCGAGGAAACCAGCTATATTTTGTTTTCATTAGCAACAAGGGATCTATATTTTTGTGTGGGGTTTTTTGTGGGGTCCATCCCCAGTCAGTGCTACACAAATGGTATATGAAAGGTTGTGGTGTGTGTTCTCTCTGTAGTAAGGTCCGTATAAACGATCAGTTGCTGTTAATTGACACATTCTTCCTAAGACTGTGTCAGAATTCTTTAAAAAAAAAAAACCAAAACAAAAACAAAACAAAAAAAAAAAAAAAAAAACCCCACCAAGATAACCCACCAGAAAACCTAGTTTGTATCAGAAAACCTAGTTTGTATCAGAAAACCTAGTTTGTATCAGAAAACCTAGTTTGTATCAGAAAACCTAAAGAGTCTAACCCAAAAGATATTAGTCTGTCAGAAAAAGTTTGTTAATTTTATTTAACGACACCACTAGAGCACGTGGATCTACTAATCATCGGCTGTTGGATATCAACCATTTGGTAATTGTGACATATAGTCTTAAAAGGAGAAAGCCGCTACATTTTCCCGTTAGTAACAAGGTATCTTTTACATGCACCATCCCACAGACAGGATACCACATACCACGACCTTTGATGTCCCAGGCGTGGTGCACTGGCTTAGTTTGTCAGAAAGCCTGATGAGTCTTAACAGAAAACAGTTTTGTCTTTATTATGCACTTTCCCACAGACAGGACAGTACATACCAAGTTAGCTCGAAAGTGGGGCATTGATTGGGACGATCGAGGCTGAAACACATAGCAACTCAGGCTAGCGTTCTACAGCTGTGCTGATACTCGTGAAAGCGAGAAGTCATTGCATTAGAAATTAATAAAGCTGTACAAAATACCTTGACGTTATCTTGAGTATAGGATGAATACAATATGTCAGCTGTTTCCTGAACTGAGCTACAAATACTTTTGGTACGCCCAAATGTACACAATGCCATGTCACATTGACTCCAAGCATGGATATAAGGGCGAGACGTAGCCCAGTGGTAAAGCACTCGCTTGATGCGCGGCTCGTTTGGGATCGATCCCCGTCGGTGGCCCCATTGAGCTATTTCTCGCTCCAGCCAGTGCACCACGACTGGTACATCAAAGGCCGTGGTATGTCTGTCTATCCTGTCTATGGGATGGTGCATGTAAAATATCCCTTGCTGCCAATCGAAAAGAGTAGCCCATGAAGTGGCAACTGCGGGTTTCCTCCTTCAATATCTGTCTGGTCCTTATCCATATGTCTGACGCAATATAACCGTAAATAAAATGTGTTGAGTGCGTCGTTAAATAAACCATTTTCTTCCTTCCTTCCTTCCAAGCATGGATAGAAAGCGGTATTGTCTTTTCCGATGACCGGGTTTACCTTGGATCGTTTATGAAATGAATTCTAGAAGAGCCAACTAGTATTTTAATTGTTCATTAGACGATCTTATGAAAACATATATTTCTTTTATCATATTTCCAGTGTTGCAGAAACAAGACCAAGTCACGCATGTTATTTACGGTTCATTAACAGTTTTCTTTCATCATCTAGTGCAATATTCTGTTGACGTTCAAGTAGTGAATGAGTACAGCAATAAAAGTAACCTTAGTTGTGATGTTATCAAGTCCGTGAATAGACAACAGTAACCGGCCTCGGTGGCGCAGTTGTTAGGCTGTAAGGTACAGGGTTCGCAGCCCGGTACCGGCTCCAGCCCAGAGCGAGTTCTTAAGGGCTCAATGGGTAGCTGTAAGGCCACTACACCCTCTTCTCTCTCACTAACCACTAACTAACAACTAACCCACTGTCCTGGACAGACAGCCCAGATTGCTGATGTGTGTTCCCAGGACAGCGTGCTTGAACCGTAATTGGATATAAGCGCGAAAACAAGTTGAAATGCATGAACGTCATTTACAGTTCACTGACAGTTTAAAACAAGATTTTCTTTTGTTGTTTGACAATGAATTAGGGCAGGGCGGCGATAATCAGGGGCGGTGCGGCAACAAACACAGCAAGGCGGCACAAAACGGGGACAGGGCGCAGCGCCCCTCTATTTATTGCTAGCTAGAACTTTTCTTACATCATCTAGTGCAATAGAGTGAATGAATATATAACGACACCCCAGCATGAAAAATACATCGGCTATTGAGTGTCAGACCATGGTAATGCAAACAAATAAGGTGATGATCAACATCAATACAAGAATTCAAGATTTAAATAAAAACAGTGTAAAGAACTGTGCAAAAATACAAATATCACAGATAGATACTGACTTTTACTCAAAACTTTAATTTTGTGCTGTCTTGGCCATTCTCAAAGAGAATGTTACACCCCTGCACCACGGTGAGGTTACAGCACGCGCAGGGGCTAGTGCAATAGATAAAAACAATCGACATCTTTTTTACTTTCAAGTAGAGAATGACCACAGCAATAAAAGTAACTTTAGCTGTGATGTTATCAAGTCCATTAATGGACAACAGTAAAGGGTAGTTATTTTTGTAACTTATTAGCAAGTTTCACTGACAAAGAACAATTACAGGTGACCAAAACATTAAATGTATTAGCCGTATTTCGGTGAATCTTAGGTAAGTTTTGAAACCCTAATTACAAAGTGCTGAGAAAAAGAATTCCCCATGCCGCACACACTACTTTTTGTTTCCTTGGACACTATGGTTTGTACTGATTCAACTCATGCAGACTGGATGCGGTGCGTGTGTGCGTGCGGTCTGGGTAAAACAATCTAAATACATTAGTTGCAATGAGAGTGTCTAGACTGGGTGCGTGCGTGTGCTGAACGCACGCGGTCAGTCGCAATGGAATAATCGTATTTTATTTTATCGTATAAATGCTTAAAACGCAAGACGCAGACGCATCAGTTTATACTTATTTTCGTGTTTATATTGAATTTAAGGTTCAAGCACCTTTTCCTGGGCACACACACATCAGCTATCTGGGCTGTCTGTCCAGAACAGTGGTTAGTGATTACTTTGTTACTGGTTAGTGAGAGAGAAAGAAATGCTTTATTTAACGACGCATTCAACACATTTTTCTTACGGTTATATGGTGTCAGACATGTGGTTATGGACCACACAGATTGAGAGAGGAAACCCGCTGTCGCCACTTCATGGGCTATTCTTTTTCGATTAGCAGCAAAGGATCTTTTATATGCACCATCCCACAGACAGGGTAGTACATACCACGGCCTTTGATATACCAGTCGTGGTGCACTGGCTGGAACAAGAAATAGCCCAATGGATCCCAGACCGACCGCGCATCGAGCGAGCGCTTTACCACTGGGCTACGTCCCGCCCCTAGTGAGAGAGAAAGCAGCCGGTGTAGTGGTCTTACACCTACCCAACTGAGTGGTGAAACTCGCACTGAGTGGAAAAGCCGGTACCGGGATGCGAACCCAGTACCTACCAGCTTTAAGTCCAATGGCTTAATTACTGCACAGATACCGGTTCATGACGTGTGGGTGTGGGCAATTTTTGGCATGCTTCCATCAGAGAACTGTTCAAGCACGCCTGTCGTGGGCACAACCTCTGACTTAAGCCAGAGAGTTCTGCCCAAGACAGGTCATGACGTCAAGTCAGGTCAGAGAGTTTAAAGTGCACATTCAGAGCAAGCTGTTGTAGTGCACGCCTGTCCTGGATACAGGTGTCGGCCTCGGCCGGTTCCTCCGTCCAGGACAGGAGATCATGACGCATTCTCGATGTTTCTTTATATAAACAACAAAGTTCTTCAACATTTCGTAATCTCATGCTGTCTAAACGTGTTCAGTCACACAGTGTGTCGAAGGTCCAATTAGTTTCCTCGTTACAAATATATGGAATTACAACCGTCATTAAAGCATCGCTGTGACGTGGGAGAACCGCGTGATGACCGCATATCATGTGACATGTCATACCGATTTCCTTGTTCCTATATTTCAGTTAACAAAGGGCGCCGCAATACGATGCTGGTGTTTTCAAATCGGTGACTGCGGGCGTTTGGGTCTTAGCAAATTGCTATTTTGGTTGAAATGTGACAAATCAGATCAGATTTTAAAGTAAATGTTGTATCTGAAGTAGCCAGTTATTACACACAAGGTGTTCGTTGTCATTTAGGAAACATGTTGTTTTCGTGGTTTGCGTTCTAAACTTCATCTAAAAACTGTGTACCGTGATGAAACGTTGCCGACATGAATTATAGAGGTGATACCTATCTGGAAATAAAGACTAAAAATATCTTGAAACTTATTTGTTTTGCAATAGAAAGACGTAAATTTAGAGTCACTGTCATAATTATTGTTTCCTATTTTACCATTACAACTACTGTTTATATTATCATTTCTGCTACTACTGTTATCTGTTGTTATTAAATGTTATGCTATTTTCAGATTTCTTATGGCGTTGGTAATTATATTGTAATTGTATATATATATAATTGTAAATTTTGTTTTAATATCTGTAATTTGCTTTTGTTTAACGATACCACATATTTATTAATCATCTGTTATTGGGTGTCAAACATTTGGTCATTTTGACATATAGTCTTAGAAAGGAAGCCGCTACATTTTTCCATTAGTAGCAAGGGATCTTGTATATGCACCACCTTACAGACAGGATAGCATATGCCAGGGCCTTTGATATACCAGTCGTGGCGCATTGGCTGGAACAAAGGAATAGCCCAAAAGGTCCTCCGACGGGGATCGATCCTAGACCGACCGCGTATCAGGCAAGCGTTTTACCACTGGGCTACATCCCACCCCTCTATATTTGTAACACTTTATTGTACTGATAACCACATAATTTAGTTTGTATTATTCAGCTAATGACTGATCAAACCTTCGGTAATGATTGACTGACTTAAAAGCAGAAAACGCCATACTATTCTTAAATAAAGGATTATTTTTCAAATTAAATATAATGTGATTATTTTATGAAAAAGCCCAAAGCCCAAACCCCCCCAAAACAACAACAAAAACAATAACAAATAAAAATCATAAAAAAAAACCCATCAAGACAAAAATGAATGAAAGAAAGAAAGAAAGAAAGAAAGAAGACAGAAAGAAAGAAAAAATGAAAGAAAGGAAGACATAAAGAAAGAAAGAAAGAAAAAAATGAAAGAAAGGAAGACAGAAAGAAAGAAAGAAAAAAGAAAAAAGGAAGAAAGGAAGACAAAAAGAAAGAAAGAAAAAAGAAAAAAGGAAAGAAAGGAAGACAGAAAGGAAGACAGAAAGGAAGACAGAAAGAAAGAAAGAAAAAAGGAAAGAAAGGAAGACATAAAGAAAGTAAGGAAGACAGAAAGAAAGGAAAGAAAGGAAGACAGAAAGAAAGAAAGACAAAAGGGAAAAAAGGAAAGACAGAAAGAAAGAAAGAAAAAAAGGAAAGAAAGGAAGACAGAAAGAAAGGAAGACAGAAAGAAAGAAAGAAAGAAAGAAAGACAGAAAGAAAGGAAGACAGAAAAGAAAGAAAGAAAGAAAGAAAGAAAAAAGGAAAGAAAGGAAGACAGAAAGAAAGGAAGACAGGAAGAAAGGAAGACAGAAAGAAAGAAAGAAAGAAAAAAGGAAGAAAGGAAGACAGAAAGAAAGAAAGAAAGAAAAAAGGAAAGAAAGGAAGACAGAAAGAAAGAAAGAGACAAAGAAACAAATGAAAAAAGGAAGACAGAAAGAAAGAAAGAAAAAAGGAAAGAAAGGAAGACAGAAAGAAAGAAAGAAAAAAGGAAAGAAAGGAAGACAGAAAGAAAGGAAGAGAGAAAGAAGACAGAAAGAAAGGAAGACAGAAAGAAAGGAAAGAAAGGAAGACAGAAAGAAAGGAAAACAGAAAGAAAAAAGGAAAGAAAGGAAGACAGAAAGGAAGACAGAAAGACAGAAAGAAAAAAGAAAAAAGGAAAGAAAGGAAGACAGAAAGAAAGGAAGACAGAAAGAAAAAAAGGAAAGAAAGGAAGACAGAAAGAAAGGAAGACAGAAAGAAAAAAGGAAAGAAAGGAAGACAGAAAGAAAGGAAGACAGAAAGAAAAAAGGAAAGAAAGGAAGACAGAAAGAAAGGAAGACAGAAAGAAAAAAAGGAAAGAAAGGAAGACAGAAAGAAAAAAGGAAAGAAAGGAAGACAGAAAGAAAGGAAGACAGAAAGAAAAAAGGAAAGAAAGGAAGACAGAAAGAAAGGAAGACAGAAAGACAGAAAGAAAGAAAGAAAAAAGGAAAGAAAGGAAGACAGAAAGAAAGGAAAACAGAAAGAAAAAAAGGAAAGAAAGGAAGACAGAAAGAAAGGAAGACAGAAAGAAAAAAGGAAAGAAAGGAAGACAGAAAGAAAGGAAGACAGAAAGAAAGGAAGACAGAAAGACAGAAAGAAAAAAGGAAAGAAAGGAAGACAGAAAGGAAGACAGAAAGACAGAAAGAAAAAAGGAAAGAAAGGAAGACAGAAAGAAAGGAAGACAGAAAGAAAAAAAGGAAAGAAAGGAAGACAGAAAGAAAGGAAGAAAGGAAGACAGAAAGAAAGAAAGAAAGACAGAAAGAAAGGAAGACAGAAAGAAAGGAAGACAGAAAGAAAGGAAGAAAGGAAGACAGAAAGAAAGGAAGACAGAAAGACAAAAAGAAAAAAAGAAAAAAGGAAAGAAAGGAAGACAGAAAGAAAGGAAGACAGAAAGACAGAAAGAAAGAAAGAAAAAAGGAAAGAAAGGAAGTCAGAAAGAAAGGAAGACAGAAAGAAAGAAAGAAAAAAGGAAAGAAAGGAAGTCAGAAAGAAAGGAAGACAGAAAGACAAAAAGAAAAAAAGAAAAAAGGAAAGAAAGGAAGACAGAAAGAAAGAAAGAAAAAAAAGGAAAGAAAGGAAGACAGAAAGAAAGGAAGACAGAAAGAAATTAAAAAAAGAAAGAAGGAAAGAAACAAAGAAAGAAAACAAGGAATGAAAGAAAGAAAGACAGAAAGAAAGAAAGAAAGAAAGAAAGAAAGAAAGAAAGAAAAAACATAAGATGAAAAGCCGACAAATAATATTTCTGAAGACAATAATTTCCAGATAATACCATGAAATTAATTGAACTTATCCAACAATAAATCGAATTTCCATAATAAATGACTTGTGAAAAATATATCCAGTGTAACATACAATGTTTTGTTTAACAACAAAGAATATGTCTGCACAGAAAATATGAACCTCCTCAACCGTTGAATTGTGTGACGGTACAAACTGTTATCATATTAACCACAGGTAATTAGCTCTCGGGTGACAAGTACTTTTGTACTCCATATTAATGACAGCTTCAGAGTATATATAATCCAACACTTTAACAACGCAGTCCAAAACAGTGGCGTAGCGTGGCGGGCGGGGCCACCGGGGCGGTTGCCCCAGGCACAAAATTCTGGACTGGTGGAAGGGACTCGGGGAGTGCTAACGGTCCACTGGTTAGGGAGCGCAATACTTGCCTTGCCCCGGGAGCGGGCAACCCACTGGTCCAAAAGATTAACAATGCATTTAATCTATGAAGCTCGTTCCAATCAGTGCACCACAACTGGACAAAGGCCGTGGTATGTGCTTTCCTGTCTGTGGGGAAATGCATATAAAAGATCCCTTGCTGCATTAGTAAAAATGTAGCGGGTTTCCTCTGATGACTACGAGTCAGAATTACCAAATGTTTGACATCCAATAGCCGATGATTAATTAATCAATATGCTCCAGTGGTGTCGTTAAACAAAACAAACTTTTTAATATTTAATCTATCAAGGGACAGAGTGCTCGCCTGGCCCTTATATTAATTTCAGACATGAGATTTAATTTATACAATGTGATGGTAATTTGTTAAGAAACTTGACTTTTTTATCTCTTTTTTATGTTTTTGTAAACACTATTATGGGAGTCGGTATGGATTGAAAAGTTAAGGGGACATTCCTGAGTTTGCTGCAACTTTTAATATGTTGTCGACTAACAGAGACTTTTTAACGATTGTAATTACATATCAAATATATTTTTCTGCATAAAATATTAGTGGGTCTATATTAAACGTGTTTCCGATCGTTCTAATATTTTTACTAGGTTAAATTTCATTTTATTTCCTAAAATATTTTTTTTTCATCTTATCATCGGCTATTGGACGTCAAACATATGGTCATTCTGACACTGTTTTTAGAGGAAACCAGCTGTCGCCACATAGGCTACTCTTTTACGACAGGCAGCAAGGGATCTTTTGTTTGCGCTTCCCACAGGCAGGATAGCACAAACTATGGCCTTTGTTGAACCAGTTATGGATCACTGGTCGGTGCAAGTGGTTTACACCGACCCATTGAGCCTTGTGAAGCACTCACTCACGGTTTGGAGTCGGTATCTGGATTAAAAATCCCATGCCTCGACTGGGATCCGAACCCAGTACCTACCAGCCTGTAGACAGATGGCCTAACCACGACGCCACCGAGGCCGGTAAATTATTTGAAGACAGAATCCAATTTGGTCTTCTTAGAAATATTAAGACGACCAGAAAGACACTGATATTCTAAACAAGAAAATATATTTAATATGTAAATTTAATCGTAGAAATATTTTATTAGTCGGAAACATCTTATAATGCAGCAAACTCAGGAATGTCCCTTTAATAATATGTTTGCATATTAGTTTTATCATTATTTATTTCAGAGTTGCATGTCAGTCCATCGGTTCCGTTTTCACCCAAACGCACTCTAAACATCTAGGAGCATATAGAACCCAGATGATCATATGTTTGACATCCAATAGCCGATGATTCAATAATCAACGCGCCCTGTTGGTGTGGGCAAACAAAAAGAAACTTTACTTTGTACACACGACGACTTGTGTGTAATAATCAGTGGCTACTGTCCACTTGCAGTTTTCTGACCATCAACGTAATTTGATTTGATTATTTTCCCAACTAAACAAATGTTAGACAATGTGTTAACCTACAGTTCCAATCGCCAATAAGTACAATCCACCTGTTTTATTATTTATGATAGGTCGTTGACAGTGTTATGCAATTTAAGGAACTGTCAACATCCATTTGACTAAAATCATAGTTAGATAGAAATGGGACCCTGTGGTCATTGAATACGTTTTCTTTGAAGGAGATTCATCGATCAGTGATGTGAATTCATCAAGAAATAAGCAAAGATTGTCGGGGATCCAGCGTCAATAGCCGTCTATAGAAGTCCAGTGATTGACCGCAACAAACGAACACAGCTGATGGCAATTTCTCAAGCAGATTGTGGATGCAACTGTTAAGGCGCCGTCACACGATATGAGTAGCTCGTACTAAAATAGCCGTCTATAGAAGTTTAGTGATTGACCGCAAAAAACAAGCACAGAGCTGGTGACAACTTCTCAAGCAGACTGTCGATTGAACTGTTAAGGCGCGAGCCACACAATACGAGTAGCTCGTACAATAATAATAGTTTTCTGGCACGAGTCCTTGTGTAGATGGTTTTTCTGACACAGGTCTCCAGAAAATCAGTCCTTAAGGCGGAATTTAGCACGCTCCAAAGATTGATTTTTTTTTGAGACGAGTGTCAGAAAAACTATCTACAAAAGAACGAATGCCAGAAATATTTTCTGGTTCAATTATTCTTATAATTTTAGTATAATTATTATAAAATTCACTACATTTTATTTGTGTTCCGTGACATCACTCCTTCTCGCAGTTGATATACAGAGGCTATTTCATGGGGGTTTTTCGAATACGATTTTTATGTCAACAAGTGATGTGTGAAAACCCACATTTTCACGAATTGCGAAGCAATGAGTGAAAATATGGTTTTCACACATCACGAGTTGACATAAAAATCGTATTCGGAAAAAACAACAATGAAATGGTCTATTTATTATATACATCTTTCCTAATTTTTGCTTATCCTATCAAAAACACTTAACGCCATGATATATTTCTTCCTATGAAATATTTCCAGAAAATTTACTAGACTATAGTCTTTTAAAAAAAAATTGAATACAAATTATTTTTATTAATATTTATTTAATAATACTGCTGTGCAAACATAGCTGACAAAAACAAAACGAATCGAACGCCGTTAACTTCTTACACTTGCACTCAATGACACTACATTGTGCCATCATTATTTAGCTTCGTATTCAATTCGTTTTAGATATTTTATCGTAATTGCACTTCGTATCCCTTTTTATAGTACTGTTAATTAAATTACTTTTTTTTTTTTTTCAAATACGATCAGCTGCATTGGTAATCATCAAATTTAAATACGAAGAAACGAGACAAAGGGAGATAATTTAATTGTGCACTTTTACAAAAAAAGTAAATACGATTTCTATATTTTCACTGTAGCTAAAATACAGTGAAGATATGATTTTTAACCAGATATAATTTTTATGGTTTCCATAGATCTATATATTTCATTGCTATTTTAAATTAAATATTATTACTCATTGGATTATTGACGTCATTCAAATTGAAACTTAGCTATATTGTTACAATGCTTCGCCACATTAAAACAAAAACTGGTCTGTTAACATTGACCCCTGTCAAATTTCTATAACAAGAAGACAACGCTGTCGGTATTATTTTATATTTCATAATTCTGGACAAACTATTAATTTGAAGTTTTAAAAGATGAAAGAAATAAAAAGTACATTTTGTCAAATATGTCATATCAAAAAAGTACCGTTGGATTTGTTTCATTTATTGTGTACGAAGCTAAAACAAGGGTCCGAAAAGTGACTGTCGTCGACGTAGACGTTTTTTCCAACTCGGCTTTCTGGCACCTTTCTACTTGTTGAATGAGCTAGAATAGCCGTCTATAGAAGTCCAGTGATTGGCTACAGCAAACGAGCACAGAGCTGATGGCGACGTCTTGGGCAGATTGTAGACGGAACTGTTAAAGGCGGCGCCACACAATACGAGTAGCTTGTATGAGAATAAGCATGATGATAGCCTATTGTTATAAGATGAACATTACAATTTCATCCGAATCATCGGCCCGACGCCATATAACTGTAAATAAAATGTGTTGAGTGCGTCGGTAAATAAAACATTTCCTTCCGAATCATCGGTTGCTGTAGTCGGTTATTAGATCGTACGATACACTCGTATCGTGTAGCGTTGCCTTTAGTTCACGTCGGGATCAACGGGCCTCAGTAGCTGCCACCACCCCCATCCCCCATCCCCCATCCCCACCCTCATGCCCAGAACAAATCCTCAAATTCGGGCAAAAACAATAGAGATATTCGGGCACAATGAGCTGGTCTGAAACCTTTTTACCATGTAGCTGTAAGACATGTTAAAACGTGCGGCGATTCGTTTGCAACCCCAATATAGCTGTTTGGCAATGATGGTAACAGTGGCGGATCCAGAAAATCCGTTAAGGGGGCGGGGGGGGGGGGGGGCAATGACATGAGGCGGAATGCCAAGGGAACTTTGGGGGAGGTTTGGAAAGGAATCATAAAAAAAAAAGAAAATTAATATATAATAAAATTATAACTGTCGCAAAATTTAAGGGGGGCCCGGGCCCCTGCCCCCCACCCCCTAGATTCGCCTCTGGGTAATATGAATAAATGTTGTTATCCAGATTCGGTCACTTTCATTTAATTCGGCAAACGTCAGCCTGTGCACCTCCCCCCACCCCACCTCCCACCCCATTAAAACATTGGAAAACGGTACGCCTATGTAGGTTCGCTTCCCGGTGCCGGCTCCCAGCCAGAGCGACGTCTAACGACTCATTTGGCAGGTGCAAGGCCACTATGCCGACCTCTCTCTTACTAATTAATAAAATGTTGAAATAAAGATGTTCAGTTAAAGTTTGTTTTGTTTAACGACACCACTAGAGCACATTAATATATTAATCATCGGCTTTTGGATGTCAAACATTTCGTAATTTTGACATTTAGTCTTAGAGAGTAAACCCGCCACAATTTCCCCATTTGTAACAAGGGGTATTTTATATATACCACCTCACAGACAGGGTAACACATACCACGGCCTTTGATTTACCAGTCGTGGTGCACTGGCTGCGACGAGAAATAAAGAAATTCAGAGACGCGTTTTCAGTGTAATGTAGTGTTGTATACTGTGGCTGGTGAATTAAAAAAAAAAATACAAAGAAAAAGTATTTAAAAATGGCACTTCATGCGGGCGGGGGCGGGCAGTGGGGGTTATCACGGGATCCCTGTGACCCTCTCAATATCGGCCAATGGTGCCCCCCCCCCCCCCCTCCAAAAACAAAACAAAAAACAAACAAACAAACAAAAGACATTGTTTAGCAGATGAATAAACTAACAAACAAACAAACATTGTTTAGCAGATGAATACATGCATTTAATGTTGTTGTTGCAGGGTCGGGATGTAACCCAGTGGTAAAGCGCTCGCCTGATGCGCGGTCGGACTAGAATCGATCCCCGTCGGTGGACCCATTGGTCTATTTCTCATTCCAGCCAGTGCACCACGACTGGTACATCAAAGACCGTGGTATGTGCTATGTTTTCTGTGGGATGATGCATATAAAAGATCCCTTGCTACTAATGGAAAAAATGTAGTGGGTTTCCTCTCTATAACAGTCAAAATAGCCATATGCCTGACATCCAATAGTCGATTATTAATAAATCAGTGTGCTCTAGTGTTGTCGTTAAACAAAACAAACTTTAACTTTTAATGTCGTTGTTAGTTTTTTTGAGGGGAATATGCAATTGGTCAGATTTATATTTGTGTGGAAGATAACCATACAGCCAACACAAATTAGTGTACTTTTGAATGCTCTAGGTGCCCTTGGTAAACGTTGCATCCCGTCCATGGTCTAGGTGCCCTTGGTAAACGTTGCATCCCGTCCATGCTCTAGGTGCCCTTGGTAAACGTTGCATCCCGTCCATGCTCTAGGTGCCCTTGGTAAACGTTGCATCCCGTCCATGCTCTAGGTGCCCTTGGTAAACGTTGCATCACGTCCATGGTCTAGGTGCCCTTGGTAAACGTTGCATCACGTCCATGCTCTAGGTGCCCTTGGTAAACGTTGCATCACGTCCATGCTCTAGGTGCCCTTGGTAAACGTTGCATCCCGTCCATGGTCTAGGTGCCCTTGGTAAACGTTGCATCACGTCCATGGTCTAGGTGCCCTTGGTAAACGTTGCATCACGTCCATGCTCTAGGTGCCCTTGGTAAACGTTGCATCACGTCCATGCTCTAGGTGCCCTTGGTAAACGTTGCATCACGTCCATGCTCTAGGTGCCCTTGGTAAACGTTGCATCACGTCCATGCTCTAGGTGCCCTTGGTAAACGTTGCATCACGTCCATGCTCTAGGTGCCCTTGGTAAACGTTGCATCCCGTCCATGCTCTAGGTGCCCTTGGTAAACGTTGCATCACGTCCATGCTCTAGGTGCCCTTGGTAAACGTTGCATCCCGTCCATGCTCTAGGTGCCCTTGGTAAACGTTGCATCACGTCCATGCTCTAGGTGCCCTTGGTAAACGCTGCATCCCGTCCATGCTCTAGGTGCCCTTGGTAAACGCTGCATCCTGTCCATGCTCTAGGTGCCCTTGGTAAACGTTGCATCACGTCCATGCTCTAGGTGCCCTTGGTAAACGTTGCATCCCGTCCATGCTCTAGGTGCCCTTGGTAAACGTTGCATCCCGTCCATGCTCTAGGTGCCCTTGGTAAACGTTGCATCACGTCCATGCTCTAGGTGCCCTTGGTAAACGTTGCATCCCGTCCATGCTCTAGGTGCCCTTGGTAAACGTTGCATCCCGTCCATGCTCTAGGTGCCCTTGGTAAACGTTGCATCACGTCCATGCTCTAGGTGCCCTTGGTAAACGTTGCATCCCGTCCATGCTCTAGGTGCCCTTGGTAAACGTTGCATCCCGTCCATGCTCTAGGTGCTCTTGGTAAACGTTGCATCACGTCCATGCTCTAGGTGCCCTTGGTAAACGTTGCATCCCGTCCATGCTCTAGGTGCCCTTGGTAAACGCTGCATCCCGTCCATGCTCTAGGTGCCCTTGGTAAACGCTGCATCCCGTCCATGGTCTAGGTGCCCTTGGTAAACGCTGCATCCCGTCCATGCTCTAGGTGCCCTTGGTAAACGTTGCATCCCGTCCATGCTCTAGGTGCCCTTGGTAAACGTTGCATCCCGTCCATGCTCTAGGTGCCCTTGGTAAACGTTGCATCCCGTCCATGCTCTAGGTGCCCTTGGTAAACGTTGCATCACGTCCATGCTCTAGGTGCCCTTGGTAAACGTTGCATCCCGTCCATGCTCTAGGTGCCCTTGGTAAACGTTGCATCCTGTCCATGAATAGTTAATGTGTCCTTTTTTAAAGGTGAAGACCTTAGTTTTAACCTGTAAAAAATGGATAAAGTTACAATAGAGTGAAAGAAGAGTCTGTGACGTTAAAACAGGAAATATCCTTAAAAATAGACTAGAACTCGAATCAATAAACCGCTACTTTTTTTTAATATGAAAAATGCTATTTTTGGTACTACAAACACCAGGCCGACCAGGAACACTTCGGTTCCACGGAAATGGATAATCCAAAGAATAAAATACAAGTAACATTTGATTTCAGAGATCATAAACGGCTCTAATAGTGAAAAATATGCTGTAGTGTTTAAAAACTAGGGTATGTCCCTTTAAACGTTGCACCCCCGACATATATATATATATATATAACCGGCCTCGGTGGCGTCGTGGTTAGGCCATCGGTCTACAGGCTGGTAGGTACTGGGTTCGGATCCCAGTCGAGGCATGGGATTTTTAATCCAGATACCGACTCCAAACCCTGAGTGAGTGCTCCGCAAGGCTCAATGGGTAGGTGTAAACCACTTGCACCGACCAGTGATCCATAACTGGTTCAACAAAGGCCATGGTTTGTGCTATCCTGTCTGTGGGAAGCGCAAATAAAAGATCCCTTGCTGCCAATCGGAAGAGTAGCCCATGTAATGGCGACAGCGGGTTTCCTCTCAAACTCTGTGTGGTCCTGAACCATATGTCTGACGCCATATAACCGTAAATAAAATGTGTTAAGTGCGTCGTTAAATAAAACACTTCTTTCTTTCATATATATATATATATATATATATATATATATATATATATATATATATATATATATATATATATATATATATAAATTCATCGGCCTCTGCAGAATATTTTAAAAGGGTAACACTGATATGACACATTCTATTCACTATTTACAGACATGGTTAAGACTCATTTTGCGTAATAAATAAATCAAAGTACTCTTCGTGCAAGCGTTTACACAAAGAATAGACTGTTTATTACTCTTTTAGCATTGTAAATAAGCTCTGGTTTTCGTTGATTCTTTCCTCAGTCAATGGTTGAGCAATAATACTGGGTAGTTAACCGCCGGATCTGGATGCGTATTAATCGAGCTTTAATATTGGCCTATAACATTGAGAGGAAGAAATTGCGATATTCGATATTCAATGGAATGACATTTGGCAACGATATCGAACGAAATTTGAAAACTTCCAACGAAACATTCTAAATTATTAATGTTTCCTATGTTTCCGGTAGATAAGAATATAAAAAATGGAAGTGTTGAATACTAATCTCTTTTTTTTCAATACGTGTAGCTGCTGTTTCTAAAGCAGTTTTAAAGGTGCATTGTAAATGTTGCATACATGTGCCATATTTCGGTGGGTTTTTTTTTTTTTTTTTTTTTTTTTTAATAAATGTTTATTGCTCAGAAAAACAATAGATAATGCCAGGGTTGGGGCCCCGAATCATTACCGTACATATCAATTATACAAAGAATATACCATAGGAGCAAGGAGAGAAAGGGAAGAAAGCTGAAATAAGTATTTCCTCTAAACCAGCAACATTGTAAAACAAACAACCCTAGTCTTTTTTTTATATAAAAACAAAGGCTGGCCGTTTAAATATTTTCCAAATTTTTTAACCAACATTCCCAGTTTTCGTCGAATTCTTTTATTTCGTTATTCTTAATTTCTTACCTTACATTTTATTTGTGATAAAGATATTTACAAACTGATTGATTGTTCTTACATTAAATTTTATCGATCCCTCGTATAATATGTGAATAATTAGCTCAATAATATCAAGATTGTAAGTGTTGCCACAAGGATTATTATCAAAAATATAAATACATATCCACGGAAAATCTTCATGGCGTATCCATTAAATTAGCATCCAGTCCATTGCCATTATGAATGCCGATTCAAATTCAAACTGTGACGTCACATGTCAACTTATCGGTCACCATATTTGGATTTTTCAATAAAATCATTTGGGTATGAAAACACAATGATCCGCAATATGTGTGAATTGACGAAGCCATTCTCACAAATTTCCTGATTATTTTGTTGTTGTTAATAATAACACTAAAAGTTCATATTTTATTTTGATTTATTGTTGGTTTCTAAACAATAACGCTCAGTAAGATAAGGCAATCTAATTAAAATTAGCTCCACTATTACATGTGGATCTAACAGCAGCCCGTTGGAGCTCATGTCAAGTTGACCTTTTATTCGACCAATCAAAACCATGCCAGTGATTTGAAAAGAATTTGAAAACATTCGGGATTATGCCGAGGGTATACGAAATGATTCGGGTGAATTACGAAGTATGCCGGAAACTAATTTCAATATAAAATTTTATATAAAATTCATTTCAAGACGAAAACACCCTGATATATAACCATAAGATCTCTTTATACTAGTACACAATTCAGAGTTTATTACAGCACTTTTCCCCCTGTTTTTTCAATGATGAAATAGACCAACAAGTTCGCCTATTGCATAAATAGTCTCGACCGATATTTTTAGAATTTGTATGCTCCCGAATAACGTTATGAAAGGCGAAGTGTAATTGGTCGATATTTAAATTGTTATTTATAGATGAAATGTCACCTGGACATGGGAGTCCATGCAATGCTGTTAGATCTACTGGTGAGACCAGTAGTGCTAATTTTAATCAGATTGTAAAATAAGGGTACCAATATAAAATGACGTCATCAGATAGGACTTTCCCTGGCGTTATTTTTACGTAGATCGATCAATGAACAAACTCGCGTTGCTAAGGATGGACCAATAGGATGATGTTAAATTGTATTGAATGTAATGTAAATTTAATTATTTATAAATGATAGGAAATTGAATTATTTGTATTTATTTTTTTGTGGGCATGCAGTTAATGGTATTGTAACAGGATGACTGGGTTCTTTACTGGATGATTTCTTGTAATCAATAAATAAATGACCGAACAAATACAATTTGAAAGGTAACCAAAACGATAGATATTTATTTACAGATGACAACTAAAGAAGGCATGTTACACATGATACACAAAATAGATATTTATTTACAGATGACAACTAAAGAAGGCGTGTTACACATGATACACAAAATAGATATTTATTTACAGATGACAACTAAAGAAGGCGTGTTACACATGATACACAAAATAGATATTTATTTACAGATGACAACTAAAGAAGGCATGTTACACATGATACACAAAATAGATATTTATTTACAAATAATTCCAATCTCTAAAAATCCCTTTATTATAAACCCTTGGATTGGTTAAATTCGTATCACGTGATGATAAAAACTGGCATTCATCGCACCATGAATCTCAGTTTAGCACTATTTTTGGCTATATAGCCGGAACTACACTATGAATTATGTCAACAAAGGAATCCCCGAGGAATTTCCTTGAGATTCTATTTTTAGACATCAAACAGTAATCGTCTGCCGTCAAACTTGTAAACATCTAAAAATCTTCACATATAAATTATACCATACAAAATAGGTCGCTTCAGACATTTTTTATTAAAGGTTAAAAGTTATTGAAATTACTTACGTTACATGTTTATAGTGAATTCAAAATCCCACAGCTAAAAATCTATTTTGTCGATCCAAAAAAAGTGTATAATTCCAATGGAATTTGGTCTTTTACAAAAGCGATTTCAAAAACAAAATTCAGTCAGTTCATGCCAACCATTAGCAGTAACGCGCATTCAACGGCATTGTAGTATGACGTACACGGTACACAACACATAGCCACTGCGATCCAATCTTTAAACGACTCGGGTTTTGAAACTAGGCATATCATGTACATGTCGGGACACAGGAACGAAGCTTCAATTCGAAGCTACAACAGAGAATGTTCCACTTTCCAAAAACGAAACATCAGCATGGCACTGTCAAATGTCACGAATACTTGTGTCGCACCACTAGAAGTCACACATGCCAAAACCATCCTGTGTTGCCACTTCCACAATTACAAGGCCAGTAAACACAGAAACTCGCGACACACCTGTTTCATCCATTTCCGGAAACATTGAAACCACTTTCTCCATGTCAAATCTATCAACACATGGAATTTTCACGCACTCAAATATTTTATAACTGTAATTTCAACGTCGTAATTGGTCAATCTGGACAGTAATCAAAAAATGGCGCCCATCCACAGTTCGTAGTTAAATATTCATACACCAACCGCTTCACATATAAATTATACCATACAAAATAGATCGCTTCAGACATTTTTATTACAGGTTAAAAGTTATTAAAATTACTTACTATATATGTTTCTAGTGAATTCAAAATGTTTCTACTTGGTATTGATATTTAATGCAAAAAATTAATATGAATTGTATTAATGATTGTAACATTGTCATTCTCTCATTCGGCTATTGACGGAAAAAGCCGAAACTACCATAGGCATTCCGCTAATGTTGAGTATGAATTTCGTGTTAATAAAATAGTAAATAGTTGGAAAATAGAGTTCACTTTTTTTTTAAAGAGGTTTACATTAACGCGCTACGCCATTCATACAGTGTGTAAAGCGGTTTTGCGTTTCATACTAGCATGAAACTCAAAAAATTTCACGTTCAATTCTTAAATGACAATTAAAGAAGGCATGTTACACATGATACACAAAATAGATATTTATTTACACATAACAACTAAAGAAGGCATGTTACACATGATACACAAAATAGATATTTATTTACCAATGACAACTAAAGAAGGCATGTTATACATGATACACAAAATAGATGAATAATAAATAATAAAAATGTATGTTTATTTCCCAAATATTGCTACTCGCTTGAACCCCGAACGTTCTCGGAAGTTAATCCGACATTAAAACAAAATATAACCAAAGGATTGAAAAACTGGGAAGCACACCAAGTGTTCTGAAACACTTCTTTTAATAGATCGTGTAGGGGAGCCGACCAATGGGACCCCAACATTACGCATGTCAAGAAGGCCTATGACGTACACAGCTAAGTTGGAGACCGCCAACAAATATCTAATACATTGTTGCTTGTTAGGCTTCCCCCAAACATCTGAGCTATAAATATACTTTGTTATTATTATTTACAAATAGGAGGTGATTAATTTCAAGCTCAAGCTTCATAGTATACTGTAAACTGATGGCGAGTGTGTTCTGTATTGTGATTGGTTATTGTAAACTGATGGTGAAGGTGTTCTGTATTGTGATTGGTTATTGTAAACTGATGGTGAAGGTGTTCTGTATTGTGATTGGTTAATTGCAATTATTTTCAGGTATCAAATGAAAATAACACCCGGAAAGCTAATACCTTCATTAGAAAGTGACGTCATTAGCAATTGGAACTTGCTAAGTTGACAGCTCAAGAGTCTACGGTTTGATTGTAGCCAGGTATGTTTGATAAGAAATACCAGATACTCAGTTAGTTCCGTAGAAAAATGATTCAGTTTACAATGGACATAACCATAATATGGAGTTTTTAAATTTGCGGGTGTGTTATTGTTGATTTGATGCCCGTAAATGTTTTATTTTTAACTTCAGGCGCCTTCGGTCAAAAATGACATTTACGGGATCAAATAGACAATAATACCCGCAAATTAAAAAAAAAACCCCACCCAACCATATGGTTATCTCCTAAATATTTACATTTCTTAAGAAAAATAACTAAATATGTTTGTACATTGATAATTGTGCAACTTTAAGATACAAGTTTTTGTTGGCTTGTAGTTCAATTAAGAATTGACCGCAAGCATTTTTACGGATCATTTCGTTATAGTGGAAGGAATTGTCCTATTCATGTTTTGTTTATATTTTATGACAGTGAATGAAAGGAACGTATCTAATATTTATGCTGTCTGTGGAACTGTTTAATTTTCGCCAAGAGCAGTAGAATATAGCTTATAAGTGAGTCACAGCCGTGAAGTTTCCTACCTGATTTCTTTGGCCACCAACCGAGTCTCATGTCATGATTAGCGAAGAGTGTTTGTTTGTTGGTTTTTTTGTTTTTTTTCTTGTGGTTTTGTTTCAATCAATGCCTATAAATCTACATATCTACTCTGCTATAGCATTTTCCATCAATTTATTGTGTACATTTTTTAAATTGCTTTTGTAGATTTCACGTGTATTTTCTTCAAAATATCAAAATATGGTTGCCTGAATAATCCGGCTTGTTGCACAAAAGTAGTGCGAGTCAGTGGGAGGTGGGGAGAGTAGTAGGCGTGGCTTAATTGTTTTCAGTTCATCGAGATATGATCGAAAAAAAGGTAAGCACCTCTGGACCAATCAGATTGCCGTAAAGTGTATAGACGCAAAGAAAATTTAATTATTGCATAATGTTTACATTTCACAATAAGAAAGTAAAGTTTGTTTTATTTAACGACGCCACTAGAGCACATTGAATTTTTTTTATCTTATCATCGGCTATTGGACGTCAAACATATGGTCATTCTGACACTGTTTTGTTTTTTGTTTTTTTTTAGAGGAAACCCACTGTCGCCACATAGGCTACTCGTTTTACGACAGGCAGCAAGGGATTTTTTATTTGCGCTTCCCACAGGCAGGATAGCACAAACCATGGCCTTTGTTGAACCAGTTATGGATCACTGGTCGATGCAAGTTTTTTACACCTACCCATTGACCCTTGTGGAGCACTCAATCAGGGTTTGGAGTCGGTATCTGGATTAAAAATCCGATACCTCGACTGGGATCCGAACCCAGTACATAGCAGCCTGTAGACCGATGACCTAACCACGACGCCACCGAGGCCGGTTTTACAATAAAAAAGAAAATACATTTTTCTACAGTATGCAATTTTGAGATTACGCCTTTAATGTTTTTTAAAGGTTTTTTTATGTATGCATATCCAGCAAAATGCAAAGGGTACTAAAATAATAATATTTTTTAATTGTTTATTGTTCACAGAAACATAAGCAAGGTCAAGGTTGCGGGTCTTGAATTATTGCTGTACATGGTTTATTGTATATACACATACAATACATAATTAAAGCTATACACTCAAAAGTATATAATGCATTTATTAAATAATATATATACACACATACACACACACACACACACACACACACACACACACACACACACATACACAGACACACACACAGAAAAAAACACACAGAAACACACAGACACACACACATACACACACACAGACACACACACACATATGCATGTGCGAGTGTGTGTGTGTGTGTGTGTAAGTGTGTGTGTATGTATGGAGAGGGAGAGAGACAGACAGAGAGGAAGAGAGAGACAGACAGAGAGAGAGACAGAGAGGAAGAGAGAGACACAGAGAGAGAGAGAGAGAGAGAGAGAGAGAGAGAGGGGGGGGGGGGATGTGTGGAGTAAAAGGGATGAAGACGAAGATAAACAAAAGGGAACACAAAGGGCGCAAGAAATGCACACATGCAGTACTATATTCAGTATTAAGTTGAAACAGATAGTTTATTACCAATGCAAAAGCCTTATATAATTGAAATAATAATAATGAATTAATAACTGTATACTAGTGAATGATAAAGAAAACCAAAGAACGATAGTCGAATCCCGTTAATATTTTAACAAAATACCAAATATCTATAAATTTATCTGAAATTATTTGTGTGCTGCTGCTAAAACCGTTTTAGTGTTAAAAAGATAAAAGAACATTTACATACTTTAGGCAATGCGATTGATTAAAATTGGCAGTGGGCATCCCACGTGTCGTTCGATACGAACGAGGGGGAGAACAAGGCCTTGGAAGAAAAAAGAAAGAGGGACTGCAATAGGGTGGGGGTGGGTGTGGGGGGGGTGTGTTTGTTCAAAAACCACCGTCTGTCCGGTCATTCATTCAATCATTTATTCCTTCATCCGTTCATTCATCCACCCATCAATTAATCCATTCATTCATTCATTCATTCCATCCATCCATCCATTCATCCATCCATCATCCATCCATCCATTCATTCATTCATTCATTCATTCATTCATTCACTCATTCATTCATTCAGTCATTCAGTCATTCAGTCATTCATTCTTCCATACATCCATCCATCCATCCATCGATATATTCATTCATTCATTCTTCCACCCATCCGTCCATCTATCCATCCATGTTATTAGTGGAAGATATTATTGTTAGCTTCCTAGGCGACCGTCCGTACCTTTCTGCTCGGGTTAACACCAGCTCTGATACTATCTACACACGGTTAAGCATGATAACATCTACACGAAATTATGTACTGTATGACCTGTGCTGTATGACCTGATGATGAATCCACTCGTTCGCTCTCTCTCGCTCTCTCGCCCACTCACTCTCTCGCCCACTCGCTCTCTCTCTCTCTCTCTCTCTCTCTCTCTCTCTCTCTCTCTCTCTCTCTCTCTCTCTCTCTCTCTCTCTCTCTCTCTCTCTCTCTCGGCTATTTCTCTTTCCAGCCAGTGTTCTACAACTGGCGTAACAATGGCCGTGGTATGTACTATCCTATCTGTGGGATGTTGCATAGAAATGATCCCTTGCTGCTAATCAGAAGGAGTAGCCCATTGTGTGAAGGCAGTGTGTTTTCTCTTGCATTATCTACGTGGTGTTGAACCAGTTGTCCAACGCCACATAACTGTAGTTAATGTGATGAGAGCGTCGATAAATAAAATATTCCCTCCTTCATGGTTTAAATAACACTTTGTTTGTTGTGTGCGAGTTACTGAAACAAAACACCACATCTAATCAAGTTTGTTAGGGTTGTTTTAACGACACCGCTAGATTGCATTGATTTATTAAATCTCGGCAAGTGGATGTTAAACATTTCGCAAGTCTGTCACGTAGTTTTTAAAGAAAACTAGCTACATTTTTCGGTTAACCGCAACGGATCTTTTACATGTATTTTCTACAGACAGGACAGCACATGCCACGTCCTCTGATATAACAGTCGTGAGGCTGATGTTGTGGAATAAAGATGTTCAGCCCTGATCACGAAATGAAAAGTCAGGTATCAGTTAGTTTATTTTATTTAACGACCGTAGTAGATCAGATTGATTTTATCACTCATCTTCCATTGGATGTCAAACATTGGGTCATTGTGACGCTTAATCAAAGAAAAAACCTGTACATTTGTCGACTGGCAGCAAGGAATCTTTTATATACACTCTCACGGACAGGATAGCACACACCCCTGTCACTGGGGCCATTGGGCCATCGTTCCAGTCAGTACACCATGACTGGTATATCCTCCCATAGTCCTAATAATAAAATGCGTATATTTATTTATTTATTGATTGATTGATTGATTTATTTAGTTTTTATTACTACTTACTTATTTATTTATTACCCATATGGTTAAACAAAATCTTTGTACATATCAAAGAAAGAAATGTTTTATTTAACGACGCACTCAACACATTTTATTTACGGTTATATGGCGTCAGACATATGGTTAAGGACCACACAGATTTTGAGAGGAAACCCGCTGTCGCCACTACATGGGCTACTCTTTCCGATTAGCAGCAAAGGATCTTTTATTTGCGCTTCCCACAGGCAGGATAGCACAGACCATGGCCTTTGTTGAACCAGTTATTGATCACTGGTCGGTGCAAGTGGTTTACACCTACCCATTGAACCTTCCGGAGCACTCACTCAGAGTTTGAACATATCAAAGTGATACGTCCCACGTGTAAGATATTGCTCATGCCATAACAATAACTTAATATCTAATTAGTGTAATAATGGCGTGACGTGAGCGTGACGTAGATCACATGCTCACTCAACTCGTTGAAAACATAACGTGTAAGTAGCTCTCTTTTGCGTTGCGGCTTGTTTGCAGTTGGTTTGTAATAAATAAAGTACTAAACTAGCTGGCCTGTCATACCGCTTTCGCTCGTCCGATACCAAAACTGTTCACTCATTTCATAAATATGGTATGACAGGCAAGCTCGTTTGGTATATATATATATATATATATATATATAGATATATAGAGAGAGAGAGAGAGAGAGAGAGAGAGAGAGAGAGAGAGAGAGAGAGAGAGAGAGAGAGAGAGAGAGAGAGAGAGAGAGAGAGAGAGAGAGAGAGAGAGAGAGAGAGAGAGAGATGCAATTCATTATAGGTTTTTTTTTACAAAATATATAGAACTTTGGGTTTTGTAAATGATCTGTGAACCGTTAATAAAATACAAAATTAAAGCAATTCCCAGAACAGTAAAGTAGTTCACGTCGTTTCTATATACATGGACGTGTAGCCGATGTAGGCTATATCGAAAATAAAGGCTTAATTAAAAAACAAAAACAAAAATTAGCTGGGGTAATAAATAGAATAACGAACTCGATACCAGTTATTATCAAATATATGTCACTCGTGAAATAATTTTCACTCGGGACATAAATTTGATAATAACTGGTAACTCGTTTATTATATCCTCCCCTCCCCCCCCCCTCTCTCTCTCTCCTCCCCCCCTCTCTCTCTCTCCCCAGCCCCCCCCCCCCCCCCCTCTCTCTCTCTCTCTGTCTCTGTGTGTGTGTGTGTGTGTGCGCGCGTATAGATTATTATATTTTAATTTTATAAAAATATCCACTTACGCGTTGACACGCCAGAAATATAGACCAAGTTGTCTGTGATCTAAACCAGTCCATTTCTTTATGGTTACACCGATAAATAACATTTATATTGTCCGTAATTACTGAATGAGAATAAACTAGAATACTGTTATTGTGTAATGTTATTTATTATGTTATAAAATGTAAAAATGGAAAAAGAGATCACTGATGTTGATACGAAATCTGACAATAAAAATATAAATATTGATTAAGCTTAAATATAAATAACTAATATAACCAATATAGTGTCTCGAGTCCAATGTTCAGTATTGTACTTATTACAGCTAACCGCAATTCATAGGCATCGGACAGTGCCAGCAACTGAAAGGGGCAGCATATTATATACTGAACAATAAAAAAACTTCGCAACTATATACATGTATATATATATATATACATACATACATACATACATACATACATACATACATACATACATATATATATATATATTTAATTTCATGATACAATTAATTCGGTAAAAAACAAAAGCTGATAAAATGTTCGCAAGACATAGATAAGTTCAATAGGTACACACACAAATGAATTGGAAACAAATTGGATAATTTAAATATGTCAAAACTAGCTATATTTATATTTGCGGTGTTGTTTTTTGTTGTTGGTTGTTTTGTTGTTGTTGTTGTTTTTGTTTTTTTGGAGGGGGGTGGGGGGTTGTCTGTGTTTCAGTATATATTAATTCGTCTTTCAAAATATGGGGGAAGGAAAACATAATCTTCCGAATTGGCGAGCGGTGATTCTCGATTTGTTTCTGTCGTAATATTTATTACATTCACCTGCTTATGATCAAAATTGTTTTTCATTCATATTGCGGTGGTGGGATGGTGCAACGTAGCTCAGAGGTGCATGGTTTGCCTGATGCGCGATCGAGCTAGGATCGATTCCCGTCGGTGGGCCCATTGGGCTATTTCTCGTTCCAGCCAGTGCTTCACAACTGGTGTAACAAAGGCCGTGGTATGTGCTATTCTGTCTGTGGGATGGTGCATATAAAAGATCCCTTGCTGTTAATTGAAAAGAGTAGCCCATGAAGTTGCGACAGCGGTTTCCTTCTGTAATATCTGTATGTGGTCCTTAAACATATATCCGACGCCATATAACCGTAAATAAAATGTGTTGAGTGCGTCTTTAAATAAACCATTTCCTTCCTTGTCTGTCTGTCTTTCTGTCTGTCTATTCATGTCTGTAGAACAATGTAATTATGGGACAAGAAAACGACTCGCCTACACCCCCACTCCCACCAAATGTAACAGACCTATGAAGAAGACGATAATTAGTAAATAATTATATAATTCCAATCTTTTTTATCAAATAACAGTGCGTAGGAATTACAGTTTACCATTTATTTTCTACAGCTAGGGTCACTTTTGTGTAAACTATGCAAGTCCACTATTTACAAACTGTTAGTATGGTTCATCTTCAGGATAATATTTAACAGTAATCAAATAAGTCTAGCACCACTATAGAAAACACTTTGTAGACGAAATGTTGATGACATTTTCTCCATACTAAACCAGTCTTTAGAGAATAAAATGTATGGCCTGGTTTGCTAATCGGAAGTAGACAATAAAACTCAGCTGAAATTCTTAAAAAAACAAACATTTCTTATTAAATTTCAAATTGTTTGCTGATGACTCGAATTAATCTAGCTAATGTATGGCTCGTCCAAAAAACAAATTTGAATGAAATAGTTTAGGGTTTTTTTCTGTATTATGTTCGTACACGTATTCAATGTAAAATAATTCCAATCTCTAAAAATCCCTTTATTATAAACCCTTGGATTGGTCAAATTCGTATCACGTGATGATAAAAACTGGCATTCATAGCACCATGAATCTCAGTTTAGCACTATTTTTGGCTATATAGCCGGAACTACTTTATGAATTATGTCAACAAAGGAATCCCCGAGGAATTTCCTTGAGATTCTATTTTTAGACATCAAACAGTAATCGTCGGCTGTCAAACTTCTATCTTCACATATAAATTATACCATACAAAATAGGTCGCTTCAGACATTTTTATTAAAGGTTAAAGTTATTGAAATTACTTACGTTATATGTTTATAGTGAATTCAAAATCCCACAGCTAAAAATCTATTTTGCCGATCCAAAAAAAGTGTATATTTCCAATGGAATTTGGTATTTTACAAAAGCGATTTCAAAAACAAAATTCAGTCAGTTCATGCCAACCATTAGCAGTAACGCGCATTCAACGGCATCGTAGTACATGTATGACGTACACAACACATAGTTTCTAAGTTTGCGCGCCACTGCGATCCAATCTTTAAACGAGTCGAGTTTTGAAACTAGGCATATCATGTACATGTCGGGACACAGGAACGAAGCTTCAGTTCGAAGCTACAACAGAGAATGTTCCACTTTCCAAAAACGAAACATCAGCATGGCACTGTCAAATCTCACGAACACTTGTGTCGAAGTATGGCGATCTCGCCCCGTGTCGATCTCGCCCTGGCGAAGTCGCCCCGGGCGAGTTCGCCAGGACTTATTTTCATCGTTAGGCGAAGTTATCATACATATTAGACTTGCTAGAAGACATATATTACAACATATATTATAGTATATATCTACTGTCATTATCAGCATGTTTTTGTGCCAAAACTACAGGGTTATACCTCGTATACTACTAGTTTTGTGTTGGGACACGCTGTGGCGAGATCGCCATATTTACTTCCGTGTTGCAGGTCTGTTTAGTCCGAAGTCGCCAGTAACATTATAACTCAACAATATTCAAGTTACAAGCTGTTTTCCCCCCTTTCCCCCCCCCCTTTTTTCCCCTTTTTGGGTTTGGGGTGGGGGGGTTTTGGGGGCCGGGGGGGGCCCTTTTGGGGGTTTTTTTTTCTTTTTTTTTTTTTCCCCGGTTCCCCACCTTTTTGGGGGGTTTAAATAAATTTCCCTTTTTTTTCATTTGGTTTGGGGGGGGGGCCCCCCCCCCCGGGGGGGGGGTTTTTTTTTGGGGGGGATTTTTTTTGGGGGTTTTTTTTTTAAAAAAAGGGGGGGCCCCCCCTTTTTTGGTTAAAGGAACCAAATTTTTTTTTAAACCCCCCCAAAAAACCCCCTTTTTTAAGTTTAGGGGTTTTTTAAAAACCCAATTTTTTTAGGGTTTTTCCCCTTTTTTTTAAAAATTCCCAGGTTTTTTAAAATTTCCCCGGGGGGTTCAAAAGGGGTTTTTTAACCAAAAAATTTTTTGGGTTGGGGGCCCCAAAAAACCCAGGGGGATTTTAAACCCCTTTTTCCCGGGCCCCTTTCCCTTCCCCCCCCCCAAAAAAAAATTTTTTTTTTTAAATTAAAGGTTTTTTATTTTTTTTTTTTTTTTTTAAACCCTTGGTTTTTCCTTTTCCATTGGAAAAAAATTTTTAGGGTTAAAAAAAACCTTTTTCCAAATTTCCCAAGGAAAACCTTTTTTAAAACCCCCGCCCAAGGGAAACCCCTTTCCCGAACCAAAATTTTTATTTTCCCCCCAAAAACGGCCTGGCCCTTTTAAAAAAGGGGTTTTTTTAATTTTTTTTTGAATTTTTTTTTTCCTTTTTTAATTTAAAAATTTTCCCAAAAAATTTTTTCGAAAAATTTTAAATTTAAAAAAAAATTTTTTGGGCCGTTAAAAATTTTCCCCCGGGTTTTGGGCCCCCGGGGGTTTGGAAAAATGGGGCTAACCTTTTTTTAAAACCCCGGTTTTTTCCCCTTTCCCACCCAAAAAAGGGGGTTTGGGTTTTTTTTTTTTGGGGAAGGGGAAAAAAAAAAGGGGGGGGAAAAACCAAAAAAAAAAAAAAAAGGGGGAAAGGGGGAAAAAAAAAAAAAAGGGAAAACCTTTGGGAGGTTTTTTTAAAAATTTTTTGGGTTTTTTTGGGGGGTTAAAAAAAATTTTAAAGAATTCCCCGGGTTTTTTGTTTTTTTTTGGGGTTTTTAAAAAAAAAAAATTTTTTAAATAAAAACCCCCGGGGGGGGGGCCCTTTGCCCCCCCCTTTTTCCAAAAAAATAAACCAAACCCTTTTTTTAAGGGCCCCTTTTTTTTTAAAAAACCCCCCCTTTTAAAAATTTTTTTTTTTTTCCCCCCCCCCCCCCCCCCAAAAAAAAAAAAAATTTTTTTTGGGGGGTTGTGCCCTTTAATTTTTTTTTTTTTTAAAAAATTAATTTTTTGGGAAATTCCGGGTTTTTAAAAAAAAAAAAATTTTTTTTAAAAAAAATTTTTTTTTTAATTAAGGGGAAAACGGCCGGTTTTTTTTTTAATTTTATTTAAAAAACAAAAAAAAAAATCCGGGGAAAAAAAAAAAAAAAATTTTATTATTAAAATTTTCCCTTAAAAATAATTTTCACCCAAATAATTTTAAACCAATTTTTAAATTTTTTTTTTTCCCCCCCCCCCTTTCCCCCCCCCCCCGGGGCCCCCCCCCCCCCCTTTCCCCTTTTTTTTAAATTTTTTTTTTTTCCCCCAAAAATTAAAATAATTTTTTAAAAAAAATTTTTAAATTTTTTTAAAAAAATTAAAAAATTTTTAAAAAACCCAAAAATTTTCCCAAAAATTTAAAAATAACAACCAAAATTTTGGAAAAATTGGAAAAAAAGGTTTTTGTTAATTTTTTTAATTTTTTTTTTTTTTTGGGGGTTGTTTTTGGGTTTTGGTTTTTTTTTTGGGGGGGGGGAAAAAATAAAAATTTTTTTCAAAAGGGGAAAGGAAAATTTAATTTCCCAAAAAAAGTTGGGGGCCCCCCGGGGTTTTTTAAAAAAAATTTTTTTTTAAATTTTTTTAAATTAATTTTTTTTTCCAAAAAAAAAATTTTTTTTTAATTTTTCCCTTTGGGGGAAAAAACTTTAAAAAAAAATTTAAAAACCCGGGGAAAAATTTCCTTGGGATTTTTTAAAAAAACCCCTTTTTTAATTTTGGGTGGGTTTTGGTTTTTTGGGTTGGTTTTTGTTTTTTTTTGTTTTTTTTTTTTTAAAAGGGGGGGTTTTGTTTTTTTAATAAAATTTTTCCTTCCTTTTTGGGTTTTGGTTTTTCTTTTGGGAAATTGGGGTTTTCCCCCGGGAAAATTTTCCCAAAAGGAAATTTCCAAAAAAAATTTAATTCCCCCTTTTTTGGGGTGCGGGTTTTTTTCCCCCCCTTTTTTTTGGGGTTTTGGGTTTTGGGAAACCCTTTTCCCCAATGGTTCCCTTTTTTTAAATTGGGAAAAAGGGGGGAAAAAATTTGGAAAATTTTGGGGGGGTTTTCCCAAAAAAACCCCCCTTTGGAAAATTGAAAAATTTTAAGGGAAAAAAACCCCCAAATTTTTTAAAAACCCCTTTTTTAAATTTCCAAATTTTTTAAAAAACCTTTTTAGGGGGTTTTTCCCCAAAAAAATTTTTTGTTTTTTTTTTCCTTTTTTTTGGGGTTTTGGGGCCCAATTTTAAAAAAAACCCGGATTTTTTAAAATTTAAAAACCCCCTTTGGGGGCCCCAACCAATTAACCCCTTTTTTTGGGGGGGTTAATTTTAAAAATTTTAAAAAAATTTCCCCCTTTTTTCCCTTCCCTTTTTGGGTTTTTTTTTAAAAATTTCCTTGGGGGGGGGTTTTTCCCTTTTGGGCTTGGCCCCCCGGCTTTTTTTTTTTAAAGGGTTTAAAATTTCCCCTTTTCCCGGGGTTTTAAAGGAAAAAAGGGAAAAAAAAGGGGTTTTAAATTTTCCCCCTTTTCCAAAAATTTTTTAAAAAAAGGGGGTTTTTTAAAAAGGGAAAATTTTTTTCTTAAAAAAAAATTTTTTAAATTCCCCAAAAAATTTTTTCCCAAAAAACCTAACCAATGGGTTTTAAAACAAAAGGAATTTAAAAAAATTTTTTCGGAATTTTTCCCCATTAACCAAATTTAAACCAAAAAAAAAATTTTAATTTTTTTCCCCTTTTTAAAACCCTTTTAAAAAAATTTTTGGGGAAAAAAATTTAAAAAACCCAAAATTTTCCCCAAAAAAAAAGGAAATTTTTAAATTTTGACCCCCCCCCAAAAAAAATTTAAAACCCCTTTTTTAACCCCTTTTCCCCAAAAAAAAAAAAATTTTTCCCTTTGGGTTTTTTTTTAAATTAAAAAAAAAAATTTTTCCCCCCCAAAATTTTATATTTAATTTGGGTGGTAATTTTAAAATCCAAAAAAAAAGGGCCCACCCCTTTTAGAAAAACCCATAACCCCCTTTAAAAATTTTAAACAAAATTGTTTTAAATTTTTTGGGGAAAATTTTAAATTTTAAAGGGGTTTTTTTTAAAAGGTTTTTTTTTTTAAAAAAAAAAAATTAATTTTTAAAGGGGAACCTTTAAATTTTTTCCCCCAAAAAACCAAAAAGGGAATTCCAAATTTAAAATTTGGTTTAATAAAACCCTGGGTTTGATTCCCCTTTTAAAAAGGGGGGGTTTTTTTTTTGGGGGTTTTTAAAAAAAATTTTTTTTTAAAAAAATTTTTTTTTAAAAGGTTTAAAAAATTTTTCCTTCCTTTTTTTTAAAAATTTTTTAAAAAAAAATTTTTTGGGGGTTTTTAAAGAATTAATTTTAATTTCCTTTTTTTTTTTAATTTAAAACCCGGGCCCCCCACCCAAAAGGTTAAATTTTTTCCCCAAAAAGGGGTTAAGGTTTTGGGATTTTTTTAAAATTTTTTTTTGGGGGGGGTTTTTAACCCCGGGGGGTTTTGGGGTTTTGGGGGCCGGGCCGGGGGAATTCCCCGGGTTTTTTTTGGGGTTTGGGTTTGGGGTTTTTTTTTTGGGGGGGGGGTTTCCCTTTACCTTTTTTTCCCCCCTTTTTTTTTTTTTAAATTGGGGGCGGAGGGGGGGGAAGGGCTTTTTGGGTGGGTTTTTAAAAGGGGGGAAATTGCCCTTTTTTTTAAACCCTTCTTTTCCCCCCCAAAAAACCCCCGGGGGGGCCCGGGGGAAAAAAAATTTTTTCCCCCCCCCCTTTCCCCCCCAATTGGGGGGCCGGGGGGTTTTTCCCCCTTTTTTTCCCGGGAAAACCCCCCCTTTTAAGGGTTGGTTTTTCCCCCGTTCCCAAACAGGGGTTTAAAGGGGCCCCCGGGGGTTTTCCCCCAAAACCCCTTAAGGGGGGGGGCCCCTTTTAAGGAAGCCCAAACCCCCTTTTGGGCCCAAAAACCCGCTTCCCAAAAACCCCCCGGGGCCTTTGGCTTTTTCCCCCCAAAAAACCCGGGTTTTTTTGGGGGGAAAGGCCCCCCAAAAAACCCCCTTAAAGGGGGGGGCCCCCGGGGCCCCCAAAAACCCCCAAAAAAAACCCCTTTGGGTTTGGGTTTTTTTTAAAAAAAAAAAACCCCCAAAACACCCCAAAACCAAAAAACCCCCCCCCCCCCAAAAAACCCCCCCCCCCCAACCCCCCCGGGGTGGGAATCCCTAACCGCCCCAAAACCCACCCGGGCCCCCTTTTCCCCAAAAAAAGGGGGCCCCCCCTTTTGGGGTTTTTTTATTAAAAAAAAGGGATTTTAATTTCCTTTTTTTAAAAAAACCCCCCCCCCTTTACCCTTTTAAAAAAATTTTTTTTTTTTAAAAAAAGGTTGCCGGGTTTCCCCTTTTTTAAAAGGGTTTTAAAGTTAAAAAACCCTTAAAAAAATTTTAAATACCAAAAATTTTAAAAGGGTTATTTTGGAAAAGGCCCAAAAAAATTTTTTTTGGGGGGGTTTTTTTAAAAAAAAAAATTTTAACCCCCTTTTTTAAAACCCGGGAAAAAGGTTTTAAAAACCCCCTTTTAAAAAAAGGGGTTTTTTTAATTTATTTTTTTTTTTTTTGGCCTAAAAAATTTTTTTTTTAAAAAAAATTTTTCCCCCTTGGGGGGGCCCAAAAAAAACCCCTTGGAATTTCCCCCCCAAAAAAACCCCCAAAATTTTTTTTTTAAAACCCCCCCCTTTTTAACATTCCCCCCCCCAAAAAATCCCCCCCAAAAAAAAAAAAATTTTTTTTTAAAACCCCCCCAAAAACCCCCCTTTGGGGCCCAAAATTAAATTTCCCAACCCCCTTGCTTTTTTAAATTTAAAAAAAAACCAAAAAAAAAACCCCCCCCAAAAAAAAACCCCAAAAAAAAAAAAAAAAAACCCCAAAAAAAAAAAACAAAAAAAACAAACCTTTTCCAACCAAAAAAAAACAAAAAAAAAAAAAAAAATTTTTTCCCTGAAAATTTTTTTTTTTTTTTTTTTAAACCAAAATTTCCCCCCAAAAAAAAAAAAAAAACCCCCCCCCCCTTCCCCGGGGGCATTTTTAAAAAAAAGGGGGGTTTTTTTAAAAAAGGGTAAAAAAAAAAAAAAACCTTTAACAATTTTCCAAACCCCGGGGATTTTTAAAAAAAAAAAAAAATTTTTTTTGAGGGTTTTTTTTTAAAAAATTTCTGAACCAAAAAGAAAAAAGCCCAACTTTTTAAATTTTTGGAAAAATTTTTTTGAAAATTTTTTTTTTTTTTTTGGGAAAAGGTTTCCCCCTTTTTTAAAAAAATTTTTTTTCCCCTTTTTTCCTTTTTAATTAAAAATTCCCAAAAAAAAACCCAAAAAAAAAAAATTTAAATTTTAAAAAAAACCCCCAAAAAAATTAAATTTACCCCGGGAAAAACCCCCCCCAAAAAAACCCCTTTGGGGAAAATTTTTTTGGGGGGGAAAAATTTTTTGGGTTTTCCTTTTTTTCCCCCCTTAAAAACCTTTTTTTTTGTTTACATAAACCATTTCCTTCCTTGTCTGTCTGTCTTTCTGTCTGTCTATTCATGTCTGTAGAACAATGTAATTATGGGACAAGAAAACGACTCGCCTACACCCCCACTCCCACCAAATGTAACAGACCTATGAAGAAGACGATAATTAGTAAATAATTATATAATTCCAATCTTTTTTATCAAATAACAGTGCGTAGGAATTACAGTTTACCATTTATTTTCTACAGCTAGGGTCACTTTTGTGTAAACTATGCAAGTCCACTATTTACAAACTGTTAGTATGGTTCATCTTCAGGAATAATATTTAACAGTACTCAAATAAGTCTAGCACCACTATAGAAAACACTTTGTAAACGAAATGTTGATGACATTTTCTCCATACTAAACCAGTCTTTAGAGAATAAAATGTATGCCTGGTTTGCTAATCGGAAGTAGACAATAAAACTCAGCTGAAATTCTTTAAAAAAACCCATTTCTTATTAAATTTCAAATTGTTTGCTGATGACTCGAATTAATCTAGCTAATGTATGGCTCGTCCAAAAAACAAATTTGAATGAAATAGTTTAGGTTTTTTTCTGTATTATGTTCGTACACGTATTCAATGTAAAATAATTCCAATCTCTAAAAATCCCTTTATTATAAACCCTTGGATTGGTCAAATTCGTATCACGTGATGATAAAAACTGGCATTCATCGCACCATGAATCTCAGTTTAGCACTATTTTTGGCTATATAGCCGGAACTACTTTATGAATTATGTCAACAAAGGAATCCCCGAGGAATTTCCTTGAGATTCTATTTTTAGACATCAAACAGTAATCGTCGGCTGTCAAACTTCTAAAAATCTTCACATATAAATTATACCATACAAAATAGGTCGCTTCTGACATTTTTATTAAAGGTTAAAAGTTATTGAAATTACTTACGTTATATGTTTATAGTGAATTCAAAATTCCACAGCTAAAAATCTATTTTGCCGATCCAAAAAAAGTATATAATTCCAATGGAATTTGGTATTTTACAAAAGCGATTTCAAAAACAAAATTCAGTCAATTCATGCCAACCATTAGCAGTAACGCGCATTCAACGGCATTGTAGTACATGTATGACGTACACAACACATAGTTTCTAAGTTTGTGTGCCACTGCGATCCAATCTTTAAACGAGTCGAGTTTTGAAACTAGGCATATCATGTACATGTCGGGACACAGGAACGAAGCTTCAATTCGAAGCTACAACAGAGAATGTTCCACTTTCCAAAAACGAAACATGAGCATGGCACTGTCAAATCTCACGAACACTTGTGTCGCACCACTTGAAGTCACACATGCCAAAACCATCCTGTGTTGCCACTTCCACAATTACAAGGCCAGTAAACACAGAAACTCGCGACACACCTGTTTCATCCATCTCCGGAAACATTGAAACCACTTTCTCCATGTCAAATCTATCAACACATAGAATTATCACGCACTCAAAATTTTATAACTGTAATTTCAACGTCGTAATTGGTAAATCTGGACAGTAATCAAAAAATGGCGCCCATCCACAGTTCGTAGTTAAATAATCATACACCAACAGCTTCACATATAAATTATACCATACAAAATAGGTCGCTTCAGACATTTTTATTACAAGTTAAAAGTTATTAAAATTACTTACGTTATATGTTTCTAGTCAATTCAAAATGTTTCTAGTTGGTATTGACATTTAATGCAAAAAATTAATATGAATTGTATTAATGATTGTAACATTGTCATTCTCTCATTCGGCTATTGACGGAAAAAGCCGAACCACTATAGGGATTCCGCTAATGTTGAGTATGAATTTCGTGTTAATAAAATAGTAAATAGTTGGAAAATAGAGTTCACTTTTTATTTTAAAGAGCTTTACATTAATGACATTTACACACTTTAGTATGAATGGCTTCGCGCTAACGCGCTACGCCATTCATACAGTGTGTAAAGTGGTTTTGCGTTTCATACAAGCATGAAACTCAAAAAATTTCACGTTCAATTCTTAAATATTTAAATTCTTTTCTTGAAACTAAATGATTGTATTGAGGCATAAAGCTTGTAATAATTAATAGAATTCAGGATTTCAATTTCATTCTTTTTTAATTTATATTTTAAAAGTAAATAACTCTAAAAATGTATTTTGTTTAGCAATAAATATGCATAATTACTGATATATGAATGGCACAAAAATGCGCGTACAAACATTAAAGGGACATTCCTGAGTTTGCTACATTGTAAGATGTTTCCTACTAATAAATTATTTCTACGATTAAACTTACATATTAAAAATATTTTCTTGTTTAGAATATCTGTGTGTGTATTCAGTGTGTTTCTGGTCAACTTAATATTTGTATCAAGCCCAAACTGGATTTTGTCTTCAAATAATTTCGTACGTACAAAAAAATAATATTTTAGGAAATAAAATGAAATTTAATCTAGTACAAATATTAGAACGATCAGAAACACATTCAGTATACAGCCACTAATATTTTATGCAGAAAAATATATTTGATATGTAATTACAATCGTTAAAAAGACTCTGTTAGTCAATAACATCTTACAAATTGCAGCAAAATCAGAAATGTTCCTTTAACAATGTTCGTCATGAAAACTTACAGTTTGTTCTGTTTAACGACACCACCAGAGCACATTGATTTATTAACCATCTGCTACTGGATGTCAAACATTTGATAATTTGTCCTAGAGACGAAACATTTTTTCATTAGTAGCAAGGGATCTTTTATATGCACCATCCCACATACAGGATAGCACATACGACGGCCTTCGATATACCAGTTGTGGAGCACTGGCTGGAACGAGAAACACCCAATGAGCCCACTGACGGGGATCGATCCTAGACCGACCGCGCATCAAGCGAGCGCTTTACCACTGGGCTACTTCCCGCCCCATGTTGGTAATGAATGCTGATATTAATTAATAAATGTTCTCCTACATACTATTTTCACCTTCATAACACAAACAAACACCCTTCCATCCAACTATTGAAAATAATAACTTTATCTATTGTGTTTTAAAATAGCATTGCGCATAAACCCGTTTATTTACAGATAATAAAAGTTTGATTTGTTTGACGACATCACTAGAGCACATTGATTTATTAATCATCGGCTATTGGATGTCAAACATTTGGTTATTTTGACTTAAAGTCTTAGAGAGGAAACCAGCTATCTATTTCCATTAGTAGTAAGGAATCTTTTATATGCACCATTCCACAGACAGGATAGCACATTCCACGGCATTTAATATACCAGTCGTGGTGCACTGGCTGGAACGAGACACCCACAGATAATAAATAACAAGGCATAGCTGTATATACAGTATATTTTATTATTTTATTTCATTATCACAATTTTCCATGTTCCTACAAAAGAACATAAATTTATTTTTAATTAAACAAATTTAAAACGTTTCACAGCTCTATGCGTGGTTACAAAATAGAGAGAAAACGCAAAAACATATGGGAATATGTACTGACGTTGACGATAAAATGTTTAATTCAGAGTGTGGCAAATATTATTAAATATGTGTATTGAATACAGAGCATGGCGTGTAACATCGTGAGTTGACATCCAGAAACGACCATTGTCCAAAGTCATATACTCAACAAAATTAATTAAGGGCCAATAAAAAAAATCTTTAAATATCTTTAAATATTATAAATAAAAACCGCACACCTCTAATTCTACCTGTCTTGGACAGAACTTTCTGACGAAGTCGGAGGTTGTGCCCACGACAGGCATGCTTGAACAGTTCTGTGATGGAATCATGCCAAAATGTACACACACACACACACACACACACACACACACACACACACACCTAAAACAAAACCCAACAACAACAACACAAATACCCACAAAAACACAACAAAAACAAGAACAAAAAATCAAAAAAAAAAAAAACATAATTAACAACAAAACAAAAACAAAACAAAACAAAACGAAACCTAACATACCAGCTTCTTCCGCTGTCAGGTGTCACGTTGTCGCATATTCTTAAAACAAATGATTTAAACCAGATCTTCGAGCGAACAAAACAAAAACAAAACAAAACAAAACGAAACCTAACATACCAGCTTCTTCCGCTGTCAGGTGTCACGTTGTCGCATATTCTTAAAACAAATGATTTAAACCAGATCTTCGAGCGAACAAAATGATAAGTACCATTACGAACAGATATGTAACACATCCCAGCCTAATGTGCAATTCGGTAGTTTTAGTAAACACGAAAAACGCCAAAAAAACTCTGTCTGCAAGACATTTGCATGTATCACGGATACAAGTTTGTATGACACAAGCAAAGAATTCCCAATAAGTCAACTGGTTCTGAATTAATTCTGTTGAGTCTAGTTTTTAGACATATAAGTTTTAAGTTTCAAAATTCTAAAAGTTTTAAAAAGATGTCTGGCGTCTTTTTTTTCTCAAATAATATAGCTTAGTGTCACCCTTGATACTTTTATGTCCATCAAATAAACTACTTCACGAGGAGAAAAAACAAACCAACAAAAAAAAAAAAAAATTTAAATTAAAAAAAAAAAACCCAGCTCGCAATAACATAACTATACTCGCGGAAAAAAGTTCCTGAGCACCAGATAAAATTATCTCAAACCAAGTGCAAATTTTCCAAATGGTTGAAATTTGACAATAATGATGACATCATGATAATTGTGAAAATTATTTCATAATGTTTTACACTGACCAATAATAAATAGATACATTTGAAAAAAGGATTTTGATTTACCTTTGATTGAAACCCAATAGCCGATGTATATTTGTATGCTGGGTTGCCGTTACACATTCATTCTTTCATGAATTCATTATCATTAAACACATATTTTGTGCAATACAGACACAGGACATTTTATCCGTAAGTATACATTGGCGCAATAGTCCCGACACTAAATATCTAAACCTTTGCACTATTTGTAATAGCTGGAGAAGCTAAAACCACATATATTTGCAGAAAACAAATACACAACAGTATCTTACAAAGTTCCTAGTTGCAATGGTGGTATGAGTGATACCATTTACTATCTTCTACATATATAGCAATGTGGCTTTGAAACATATTTTTAAATCCATCAACTGCAATAACTTTTTCTAAGATATCTTTAGGCATGGCATAATGTTTTTAACATGTTCATATACTACTATGGTTTCGAACAGGTCTACCTCGGGTCCGACCTCTGGAAGCCAGGGGTCGGACCCGGGGCAGAATTACTTAGGTCAATTTAGAACTTAAGCCAATGGGGGTAAGGGGACTTTATAATTTAATTTTTAAATGCGTCATTTCTAATAAAAATTAATAAATATAATTTAAATATTTATAAAGTTTTGACGCTATTTTTAATCGGGCGTTTCTGAATATAAAAATTACCATATAAATTTCTCCATTTAGCCCTAGAGTTTTTAAGGGGGTTAGTTTCCAGGAGGTTGAGCCCAGGATCCATGAAGTTTATTTAGACAGAGCGTTATAAGGGGCACCAATTATATCGGGAACAGATATCGTTACATGAATCGATCTACCAGTTTCACTATTGCTATAGGTGTCACCTTGTTTGAAAAGTAAGGAATAATCTGAAGTATTTTCAACATATATAATTATCTCAATTCAGAATACACAATAATCTATCAAAAACCTCTGTGCAGAGATTTGTTTATCCTAGTTTCATTGTTAATAATGATGCCATCTTTGTTGCTAACGAAGAAATAATCTCGCATCCTAAATGATAGAGAACAGAACAGAACAGAACTTTATTACGCAATATTGAATTCACCATACCAATGAACATACAGACAGCCATGTTTCTGCTGATTATTCCAACCCATAGTTTTGCTGTCGCCAAGGACACACGTTTGGTTACTAAGCAAGGGAATGTCACAGACATATGTAAATAACACAAATCAATTCTCTCAACAGAAGAACAAAAAAAACTACAAAAAACCCTCAGTACCCCCTCCCCCCAAAAAAACCCTACCCAACCGAAAGCAACCACAAGAAACAAAACAGAAAAACTCTTAAAATGCCACCTTCTCAGTGTACATTTTTGCATTTGAAAGTCATAATATTCCAAATGTTCAATTACGATTTGTTGATAATAACCTTACTTACGCATCTCAAAATTATTGCATTCAAATGGACTCATACATATGATTATTGTGCCCAAGCTTCACTATAGTTGTTTCATGGGTTTTCCAAATACGGTTGTTTAACGACATATATCTAAATCCAAGATGGCTACCATATGCGAACCATCGTGATTGTCTTATTTAATTGATCACCATTCGAATTCACTTAGTTCTTTTAAAATAGTGATTTTCAAAGACTCCTGGGCCCGTTCCACAAAGCGATCTTAGTCCTAAGATCACCTTAAGTGCATAGCTACCTTATGCACCAAGGTGATCTTAGTGCTAAGATCGCTTCGTGGAACGGGGCCCTGGGCATTTTGTTCCAAACTGATTTATATGAGTGTTATAAAATAAACATGATGACTATTTTCAGATGCTGATCTGCATGAAGCAGTCAATTAAATTATGTAATGGCCTCGAGCTCTACAGACGCCAATCATCCGGATATAGGGACTTTCTGGCCTATTCCTGTGAATGTCATTTATCTAATGAATGTCTCACGCAGCTGTGTAGGAACTGAACACGTCACGAGTTCTTGGTTTAGGTGTGCTGTTATGTACAGTATCACAATATCTGTCCGCTATCACCTTATTGTTAATGATCTCATATTTAAAAAAAAAAAAAAACATCTGAAAGATAAAGGATAAATAATACAGGTAATTTACAATACACATATAATACATCTGTGTGGAAAGATAAAAGATAAACAATGCAGGTAATTTACAATACACAGATACATACAAATATACATATAAATACTTACTCATATACATAAACATATAATATAATATATAATTAGCGCCATGCATAGTTGGAAAAGACAAAAATGGATAATCATATAATTTGATTTAACAACAACAACATACTCACTACCAATGCAGCGCATTTTGTTATAACTGTCAAACAAGTAGAAGTGCACGGTGACATATCAGTGCAATGTGGATGAACTGGAGACAAACAAAACAAAGGGATGTTCAGGTGCGTGTGCAGAGGGTGTGTGTGTCGAACCTCTCCTCCACCCTGTCCTACGCAAATGTTTAAAATGTATTTTTTTGGGGAGCATGATCCGTCCTACCCACCCGCCAAAAAACACCCATTAAAAAAACAAAAACACTCCCCACAAAAATACAAAATAAAAATATTAAAAATACCCCCCCATCACTCAACCCCCCCCCCACACACACACACACCCTAAGACCCCCAACAAAAAACAAAACCCCAACAAGTTTGCTTGCCAGTGTCGAACCCACTGCGAAATTCCCTGCAAACGCGCCTGATAGCTGACCCCAGTACACTGTCAAACCATCGACAGAAAAGTTTTAAAAGTTTGTTTTGTTTAAACGACACCACTAGAGTGCATTGATGTATTAACCATCGGCCATTAGCAGCAAAGGATATTTTATATGCACCACCCCGCAGACAGGATAGCACATACCACGGCCTTTGATATACCAGTCGTGGTGCACTGGCTAGAGCGAGAAATAGCCCAATAGGCCCACCGACGGGGATCGATCCTAGACCGACCGCGCATCAAGCGAGCGTTTTCCCACTGGGCTACGTTCCGCCCAACCAATCATGGACAAGGTCACGCCTTCATTTAGCCGTTGCTAGAACGTTTGGTCGAATTATTCTGGAGAAAGAAATGATATAAAGTTAGTTTCTTTTGCTTGACGACACCACTGAAGTGCATTGATTGATGAATGGTCGCCTATTGCAAAAGTTAGTTTGTTTTGCGTAACGACACCACTGAAGTGCATTGATTGATGAATGGTCGCCTATTGCAAAAGTTAGTTTGTTTTGCGTAACGACACCACTGAAGTGCATTGATTGATGAATGGTCGCCTATTGCAAAAGTTAGTTTGTTTTGCGTAACGACACCACTGAAGTGCATTAATTGATGAATGGTCGCCTATTGCAAAAGTTAGTTTGTTTTGCGTAACGACACCACTGAAGTGCATTAATTGATGAATGGTCGCCTATTGCAAAAGTTAGTTTGTTTTGCGTAACGACACCACTGAAGTGCATTGATTGATGAATGGTCGCCTATTGCAAAAGTTAGTTTGTTTTGCGTAACGACACCACTAAAGTGCATTAATTGATGAATGGTCGCCTATTGCAAAAGTTAGTTTGTTTTGCGTAACGACACCACTAAAGTGCATTGATTGATGAATGGTCGCCTATTGCAAAAGTTAATTTGTTTTGCGTAACGACACCACTAAAGTGCATTGATTGATGAATGGTCGCCTATTGCAAAAGTTAATTTGTTTTGCGTAACGACACCACTAAAGTGCATTGATTGATGAATGGTCGCCTTTTGCAAAAGTTAATTTGTTTTGCTTAACGACACCACTAAAGTACATTGAATGATGAATGGTCGCCTATTGCAAAGTTAATTTGTTTTGCTTAACGACACCACTAAAGTACATTGATTGATGAATGGTCGCCTATTGCAAAAGTTAGTTTGTTTTGTTTAACGACACCACTAAAGTGCATTGATTGATGAATGGTCGCCTATTGCAAAAGTTAGTTTGTTTTGCGTAACAACACCACTAAAGTGCACTGATTGATGAATGGTCGCGTATTGTAAAAGTTAGTTTGTTTTGGTTAACAACACCACTAGAGCACACTAATTGATTCATCATCTGCCATTGTAAACGTTAAAGTTCGTTTTGTTTAACGACACCATTAAAGCACATTGATTGATTAATCATCGGCTATTGCATGTCAAACATTTGGTACGTCGCGTTAATATGCGTCATTGTGTCTTGTCTGTGGCCCCATTGGGCTATGTCTCGTTCCAACCAGTGCTCCACGACCGGTGTAACAAAGGTTGTGGTATGTACTATCCTGTCTGTGGGATGGTGCATACAAAAGAACCATTACTGCTAATCGAAAAAGAGTAGCCCATGAAGTGGCGACAGCGGGTTTCCTCTCTCAATATCTGTGTGGTCGTTAACCATATGTCTGACGCCATATAACCGTAAATAAAATGTGTTGAGTGCGTCGTTAAAAAAAACATTTTCTTCCTTCATTGTGTCTTTTATAAATGCAACTCTTTCACATGTTTTCCGTGGGTTTTCTTTTAACGATTTTGGAATATCTGAATTGGTCTTCATTCCCCCTTGTTTGACACCCGGTATATGATGTGGTTTTCGTGCTGAGGTGTTGTTAAATATTCAGTTCACTATTTCGCCAGTGATTCTTGGATGCATATCTCTCTATGTGTATATCCAGTGAGTTCTGTCTTGTACACAGATTGTCAAACCAGTATTGGGATCAAACCCCACCTGAGAATATTACATGAGTGGCCATTTTACAAGTGGCAGGACGTAACCCAACGATTTAGGATCGATCCCCGTCGTTGGGCACATTGGGTTTTTGTTGTTGTTGTTTTTTGGTCCCAGCCAGTGCATAACGACTGGTACATCAAAGGCCGTGGTATGTGCTATCTTGTCTGTGGGATGGTGCATATACAATATCCCTTACTACTAATGGACAAATGTTGCGGGTTTCTTATCTAAGACTATATGTCAAAATTACCAAATGTCTGACGTGCAATAAAATACAAATTTGTATTGTATTGTTTATCCAATAGCCGATGATTAATAAACCAATGTGCTGTAATGGTGTCATTAAAGAAAACAAATCTTTTATCTTACAAAAAGTTGTTGTAAAACGTATCTGACGAGTGAAAGTGAGTTTGATACGTTTCTAAGCAACGAGTTGTAAGATAAATAGTACATAACGTACACGAATGTTGTATTCTCTTTATGTACATATTCAAATACCAAAACGTATCTAACGAGCGAAAGAGAGTTTGATACATGTTTAAACAACGAGTTGTAAGATAAATGGTATCTAAAAGACAAAAAAGTAGTATTACATTTTTTAAATTATTATCCTCAAGAATCAGATTTAAAAAAAATGTCAACATCTTTTCCAAATAAAATATATTTACAGTAATTGCGCTTGCATTTAAATTATGTGTCACAATCAGTTTCAGATGAACTTATATATCACATAACGATTAGGCTTATTTCATTGGTTGTGGCGACGGGTCATCACGAAGCAGCAACCAATCACAAGTGTCAAAAGTGAACCCGAAAGTGTGTTGGATATCAAAACAATCCACAAGGGGTGATCTTTCACAAGAGCGTGTTAAAACAAATTCAGAAAGGATGAGTAATTCTGTTAGAACTTTGTCAAAACATCCATTTGATTTGTCTTTTGCAGTGATATGCAATAAAAAGATTGTTGATTATCTTTTGACATCAACGTGTACTTGACCACTGAAAGAACGAAAGATAAATAATGCATTGCAGAAAATAATATGTTAACTGTTTTCTGCAGTAATCTAAACCAACATCAGAATATGATATCTTTGTCTTAACCAAGTTATTCATCTTTTAATAAATGTCGTCGATTCTTATTGTTCTCCACAGTCTAGGTTTTCACAAAACAAATACAATGTTGAGCAAATCTACAACACGAATTGAACTCTTTCACATCATCCATACCATGTTTTGCACTTTATGACATGCTTTGTCCATACCATGTTTTTATCTCTCACATTATGGCTTCCATTGTCCATACCATACTTTTGTACATTATACCTTCCAATGTCCATACCATGCTTTTTTCACACTATGGCTTCCATTGTCCATACCATGCTTTAGCACATTATGGCTTTCATTGTCCATACCATGCATTTTTGCACATTATAGCTTCCATTGCCCATACCATGCTTTTTTGCACATTATGGCTTCCAATGTCCATACTATGCTTTTTTGCACATTATGGCTTTCATTGTTCATACCATGCTTTTTTGCACATTATGGCTTTAATTGTTCATACCATTTATTTTTTTGCACGTTATGTCTTTCATTGTCCACACCATGAATTTGCACATCGTGATTTGCATTGTCCGTACCATGTATTGCACAATGCGATTCTGTTGGAATGATACGTGTCGAGATCTGACGTGTTGGAACTGTTAATTATATGAAGATCATAAAACAGATTTAGATTAACATACGAAAACCTATTTCATAAATGGTTATCAATTTGACTAGGTCAACGACGTATACAGAGCATGTCTGGATTTGACATCAACTATTCACCAGCACTGTGAGGACAAGAGTCAACAGTGATCTTGCTATAATAGTTCTTTGTAGAGAAATGTCGTCTGCCGAGCTCGTGTCGGCCGCACCCACCGACAGGAACTGCTCCCCCGCCACGTCGTCCTCGTTCTGGATGTTGCCGTGACTGGCGAATATGCCAGCGCCATGTTCCTTCTCAAGGCTGTCGAAATGTTCTATCTGACTCTGTGACGGGCAGCCGAGCCACCAGTTGCCAACATCTCGGGGGTAGCCATCGTCAACCTGGGTATAGAAATATAGAAATGTGGAACACAATTAAATATATTATAAGATACATGTAGCTTGGTATTAAAAAATATTATTTTGAGCTCTGTTCATTGTCAAACATATTTAGATTGGGGCAGTTTTTGTGCAGTTCTCATGCAGATAGATTAACGACTGGATATTTAAAGTGTAAGTAAAATTAACGCACACTAGACAAACGCGCATAGTAAACGTACATCATGCTCCGCGCACGCGCGTACACACACACACACACACACACACACACACACACACGCACACACACTTTTAAGCAGCGTCGACATATTTGGTTTCCTAAAGTTTAATTCACAAAGACGTTATTTTCGAATCAAATGTAGCAGAAATCAAATTACCTGGGATTATAAAGTCAAACTTGGGCGTCACCAGGGTAGGGTGGGGGTTTTTTTTCAAAGTGAAAAACTATAAAAATAATTGTTAAAACGCGGTTCACTCTCTGTTTCCTTTATTCTTTCTTTCTTTCTATTTTTCAATAATATTTATTTCTGTTCATATTTAAATTGCAAAAATAAATTACATGTATGTATTATGGAGATGGCTTAGTAAGTTGTGCCTAATCCATTTGTTCTTTAAAAAGCAATAAAATATGTTTCAGTCAACGGATCTACCGAGGAGGATCGATCCTGCATCGCAAGCACCTCAGGCGAGCACTCAACCGCCTGAGTTAAATCCCGCCTCTACTTACCCTGAAGTTACTGTCGTGAAATCGGTAATATTGTCGTGAAATCCGTAATATTGTCGTGAAATCAGTAATATTGCCGCCTGAGTTAAATCCCTCCTCTACTTACCCTGAAGTTACTGTCGTAAAATCGGTAATATTGCCGCCTGAGCTAAACCCCGCCTCTACTTACCCTGAAGTTACTGTCGTGAAATCAGTAATATTGCCACCTGGGTTAAATCCCGGCTCTACTTACCCTGAAGTTACTGTCGTGAAATCGGTAATATTGCCGCCTGAATTAAATCCCTCCTCTACTTACCCTGAAGTTACTGTCGTGAAATCGGTAATATTGTCGTGAAATCGGTAATATTACCGCCTGAGATAAATCCCGTCTCTACTTACCCTGAAGTTACTGTCGTGAAATCGGTAATATTGTCGAGAAATCGGTAATATTGCCGCCTGAGTTAAATCCCGTCTCTACTTACCCTGAAGTTACTGTCGTGAAATCGGTAATATTGCCGCCTGAGCTAAATCCCGCCCCTACTGGTAGTACTATACCAAATAACTTCCGGCTGGGTCAAAGTTCGAGGTGCACCCAACTTTTGATAGAGAAGTGAACACCACAAGTCCTGTAATTGGTTATAAATGTGAGTGTGTTGGTTGTAAAAAATAATAGTTTCATCTGGGTAAAATAAATGTGCAATTTTATTTCATCTAGTACCAATGTGTCAAGTAGCCTTGTGCTTGAAACATGTATGGGGTACCTGTAAAAAAAAGTACTCGAATTTTGTGCGAAACTAGGGTAGTCATAGACGCTACCGGTTATCTCAGAAACGAGCAGCTTGACCCCCATTTTGTTCTGATTCACTTTAAGTGTAAGGGGTGGTAGTATTTATATCCGTGGCGTTTATGTCGGTTGATACGTTGCAGGTAGGAGTTTTAGTGGCATATGTTACTATTGTCGTCTATGGGATTTGATTTGGTAGTATACACCCTACTTACCCTGAAGTTACTGTCGTGAAATCGGTAATATTGCCGCCTGAGCTAAATCCCGCCTCTACTTACCCTGAAGTTACTGTCGTGAAATCGGTAATATTGCCGCCTGAGTTAAATCCCTCCTCTACTTACCCTGAAGTTACTGTCGTAAAATCGGTAATATTGCCGCCTGAGCTAACTCCCGCCTCTACTTACCCTGAAGTTACTGTCGTGAAATCGGTAATATTGTCGTGAAATCAGTTTTTTTTTTTTTTTTTTTCTCTTTCACAATTTAGACCAATAGTCCAGTCTGTAAGATAAAATGAGCTGTTTTTTCCAGTTCGCCTCTCTTTCCATAGAGTTTGGTGTGTATGGCAGTTTCGATTGGCCACTCAGCTTGTCTCAGGTCTTGATGAATTGGACACGCCTGTAAGATGTGTTCTGCTGTTTGGTCTTCCAGGCCACAACTGCAGGTTGGTGTTGCTGCAAGTTTAAACTTTCTGAACATGTGAGCATTCAGTCGGTTGTGGCCTGTCCGGAGTCTCAACAGAGTTACTTGCTCCAAGCGACTGAGAAGGTGGTAATCATCTTGTTCTGTCCTGGGTCTGTTGGCTGCCTTTATCAAGGTTTTCTTCTCTGAGAAGCTAATGTTGTGAAATCAGTAATATTGCCACCTGGGTTAAATCCCGGCTCTACTTACCCTGAAGTTACTGTCGTGAAATCGGTAATATTGCCGTGAAATCGGTAATATTGCCGCCTGAGTTAAATCCCTCCTCTACTTACCCTGAAGTTACTGTCATGAAATCGGTAATATTGTCGTGAAATCAGTAATATTGCCGCCTGAGTTAAATCCCGCCTCTACTTACCCTGAAGTTACTGTCGTGAAATCGGTAATATTGCCGCCTGAGTTAAATCCCGCCTCTACTTACACTGAAGTTACTGTCGTGAAATCGGTAATATTGCCGCCTGAGCTAAATCCCGCCCCTACTTACCCTGAAGTTACTGTCGTGAAATCGGTAATATTGCCGCCTGAGTTAAATCCCTCCTCTACTTACCCTGAAGTTACTGTCGTGAAATCGGTAATATTGTCGTGAAATCAGTAATATTGCCGCCTGAGTTAAATCCCGCCTCTACTTACCCTGAAGTTACTGTCGTGAAATCGGTAATATTGTCGTGAAATCGGTAATATTGCCGCCTGAGTTAAATCCCGCCTCTACTTACCCTGAAGTTACTGTCGTGAAATCGGTAATATTGCCGCCTGATCTAAATCCCGCCTCTACTTATCCTGAAGTTACTATAGTGAAATCGGTAATATTGCCGCCTGATCTAAATCTCGCCTCTACTTACCCTGAATTTACTGTCGTGGAATCGGTAATATTGCCGCCTTAGCTAAATCCCGCCTCTACTTACCCTGAAGTTACTGTCGTGAAATCGGTAATATTGTCGTGAAATCAGTAATATTGCCGCCTGAGTTAAATCCCGCCTCTACTTACCTTGAAGTTACTGTCGTGAAATCGGTAATATTGTCGTGAAATCAGTAATATTGCCTCCTGGGTTAAATCCCTCGTCTACTTACCCTGAAGTTACTGTCGTGAAATCGGTAATATTGCCGCCTGATCTAAATCCCGCCTCTACTTATCCTGAAGTTACTATAGTGAAATCGGTAATATTGTCGTGAAATCAGTAATATTGCCGCCTGATCTAAATCTCGCCTCTACTTACCCTGAAGTTACTGTCGTGAAATCGGTAATATTGCCGCCTGATCTAAATCTCGCCTCTACTTACCCTGAAGTTACTGTCGTGAAATCGGTAATATTGCCGGCCGTTAAAGAAATAGGTTCTACCATTCTTCCACTTAAAGGCCGAGTCAATGCCATTAGGAATTCCTCTCCATACCGACATGGGTTTCGGGTATCGTGAATCGACCTTGTTGTCAGAGTATCGCCAGTACTCATTCCCTGAAGTGACAAGAGCAAGGTGTAAAGAAAATATCCAAGATAGTTCAGCTCTTGTTTAGCGATAATAAAATAAATTATAGATTTTACATCCCCGCCCCTCCCGATGATAAAGGCCCGCCCTCGGTTTGTTGTTGTTGCGTTTTGTATTTTTTGTTTTGTATTATGTAAAAAATTTTATTTATTATTATTATTTTATTTTTTTATTATTTTTTTTTTTTATTATTATTATTATTTGGGGGTATGGTTTGTTGTTGTTGTTGTTTTGTTTGTATATTTGCTAGTTTGTGTTTGTTTGTTTCTTTGCTTGTGTGTTTGGGGTTTTTTTTGACGTGTGTGTGTGGGGTGTTTGAGGTTTTTTGTTACTTTTTGTTTGTTTGTTTTGTGTTGTTTTGTTTTGTTTTGGGTTGTTGTTTTTTTGTTTGTTTGTTTGTTTGTTTTTTGGGGTTTTTCTTTCCTCTTTTATTATTGGCCAAAAATGTCTTTTCAACATATATGATGCTCATTGTGCGGTTTTTCCAATGTCTTGAAAAGATAAAATAAGAAATAAAAATTCATCTCCAGCTCTCATTTTGAAAATTTATTTCATTATTGCCTTAAAGGGACATTCCTGAGTTTGCTGCATTGTAAGGTGTTTCCGACTAATATTTGTAAGAAGACCAAACTGGATTTTGTTTTCAAACAATTTTGTACGTACGAAAAAAATAATATTTTAGGAAATAATATGAACTTTAACCGAATACAAATAATAGAACGACCAGAAACAATTTAATATACAGCCACTAATATTTTATGCAGAAAACTCAGGATTGTTCCTTTAAGTGTGAATATGAGAAAAACGTTTACATCATCGGATCCAGCGGTGAATGTGTCGGTGATGCCCCCCCCCCCCCCCCCCTTCCCCGCCTCCTCCATCGCCAAACGCCCAAGTTCGGAATGCCTCCAAATATTCAATGTTTAGCATACACTGAATCTGTTTTGACCTGGGGACTGCCATATTAATACTCAATATTAGAGTGTATGGATTTTGAATACATTAATGCCCATATTGGGCCCCTTCGTTGACTATTGTACAAATCAATTTTTAAAATTTCCGCACACTCCTAGAAAAATTCTCCATCCGTCCCTGGTCTAGCATTAGGCAAGACACCATCTACCATAAATTTTAAATACAGTACTGCCCTTATTGCATCCCTCCCTGACTATTGTAGATATTTTCTCTGGGGTTTTTTAATTTGCGTCAAACCAAACTGAAATTATTTACAACAAAAATAATTGTAGGAGGATGGGACAGACTATAGGCTAGTGTGTTTACGTGTGTGTTTTAGTTTTTTGTGTTTTTTTGTGTTTTTACGGTTTTTGTGTTTTTTGGTGGGGGGGGGGGGGTTTGGGGGTAAGTGTTTGTCTGTGTGCGTGCGTGTTTGTACGTACGTGCGTATGTGTGTGTGTGTGTGTGTGTGTGCGTGTGTGCGTGTGTGTGTCTCTGTGTGCGTGTGAGTGTATTTGTGTCTGTCTGTGTGTGCGCGTGCGTGTTTGTGTGTATGTGCGTGTGTGCGTGTGTATGTGTGCGTGCGTGCGTGCGTGTGTGTGTCTCTCTGTGTGCGTGTGTGTGTATGTGTGTTTGTGTGCGCGTGCGTGTTTGTGTGTCTGTGTGTGTGTGTGTCTGTGTGCGTGTGTGTGTATTTGTGTCTGTGTGTGTGACTTTGTGTGCGTGTGTGTGTATATGTGTCTGTGTGTGTGACTTTGTGTGTGTGCGCGTGCGTGTTTGTGTCTGTGTGTCTGTCTGTGTGTGTGTGTGTATGTATGTGTGTGTTTGTTTGTTTGTTTGTTTGTTTGTTCTTGTTTCCTTGAGAATACAGTAACTAATTCCACTTCATGTTATAACGTTTCAAGGTTCAAACAAATTCTTTTCGAAATCTAGGCCGATAACAAGGCGCTTCACATTAAATTAATAAGCATTACTGATGCAGTGTGACCATTAACGTTATGAAACTTACCTTTGATAAAATATGTCTTTCCATTTCCTCCCCAAACAAAAGCAGCCTCGATGTTATTTGGCACTCCCCTGAAGCCTTCACTAATTTTCCGAGCATAAATTAATCTAAAGTTATAAAATTTCCAATAATTTTCTCCCTGTGAAAGAGAAAAACATAAATATATTTACACAGTGGAATTGAAAAATTCGAAAACTTCAAGGGACCAGCAATATTTATCAGGATGTTGAAGGTTTTGATTTTTTTTTTTTTTTTAATTCTTCAAGTTGAGACGATGAAAACATAATGTAACTTTATAAAACAGGCTTATTTATTTCCCAAGTGGTTTGACGTGGTTGTTTTTTGCCCAGTTTCTGAGTAGGGGGCCATTCAAATATTACGTAACGCTCGAAGGGGTGGGTGGGAGTAGGTCCTAACGTTGTGTAGTTCTACAGGGGGTGGGTGGGTGTATTTAATAATGTTATGTAACACACTTTTAAATTGTTTTATTACTAATTAAAAAAAAATTTTTTTTTGGTTTTTCATAAACGCTCTGTTACGGCGACAATGTTTAACGTAGGTACTTATAGCTAGGCATATAGCCTATATACAATATATAAGGATTATAAATCGAGTAAAAATGCGTATCTGCCCTACGTTAAAATTATATACATCCATCACATGACTTGTTTGTGAATGGAAGGGGGTGGGGTGTCTCCAAGCGTTGCATAATATTTTGGGTGTGTATCGTCTAGCGTTACGGAGTGTTACAGGGGGAGGGAGGGTGTCTAATTTTGACAAAACATGGTGTTACGTAATATTTGAACGGCCCCTAGTGTGTAACATACATTCACATTGTAAATCAAATCACGCAACAATGTGTGTTGACTTAAATCATTAAATGATAAACGTCACGGAAATAAGTGAGGAGTCGTTAAACAACTATTCCCTTATGTTCCTTTTGTTTAACATTTTACGACCAGTTCAGATCACTTTTTGCGAATAAACGTTTTAAGAAAAAAGAAAAAAATTAAAAACAGAAGAAGAAATAAAATCAAAGTGAAAACAAAAGGAAAAAGAAAGCGTTTCTCCCGTATTGACAAGTGAAAATGGATGCGTAAGACTGAGTCTACATCATAGCACATAATGCCGTCTAATGGTGGATGAACATAAATCTAAGTTGCACAAGTGCATGAATAAATGAATGAATGAATGAATGAATGTTTAACGACGCACAAAATATATATCGGCTACTGAGTATCAATCAAAGGAAAGTACAATTATATAAATATGCATCGAGAACACAGTTGTATTTAGGTACTGTAGGTTACCCGATATGGTTTTAAAAAACGTTGGGGGCGAATGCAGGAAAATGTTTGGGGCACCAATGGACCAATTCGTAAAAAGGGCAACTCGAGAATTTGTTTTCAAACAGCAAGGCCAAAACAAATAAAAACACGAGGCACTCGAATATAGTTAAGGAGGTCGAGTGTCGTTATAACATACTATAAAAACACTGTCAGAAACTACCAAAACGTCTACTGTTCTTTAATTAATTTTGTTGAATATATTAACTATTAAAGGGACAGACCCTAGTTTCAACCCGTGTAAATTTACATTAAGTTTAGTTAATCTACAAACCTGTAACACATTTGGATAAAGTTACAACTGAGTAAAATATGAGTCTGTGACTTTGAAATGGTGAAATACCCTCTATAAATAGACTAAAACTCGACTCCATAACTGTTACTTCTCAGACGCACGTGTGTTTTAAAAAATATGAGAAATGCATTTTGTGATACTAAAAACACCAGGATGACTAAATACACTTCGAATGTACGGAAATTGATAATCAAAACTATAAAATCTAAGTAAAGTATGATTTCAGTTATCAAAAACAGCTCTAATAGTTAAAAATATACATACTGTTTAAAAACTAGGATATGTCCCTTTAACTATTGACGGTAAAGACCCTAGTTTCAGCCCTTGAAAATGGACACTAAGTTTAGTTAATCTACAAACCTGCAACACATTAGGATAAGGTGGACCCATTGGACTGTTTCTCGTTCCAGCCAATACACCATGACTGGTACACCAACGGCCGTGGTATGTGCTATCCTGTCTGTGGGATGGTGCATATAAAAGATCCCTTGCTACTAATGGAAAAATTGTAGCTAGTTTCCTCTTTAAGACTATATGCCAAAATTACCAAATGTTTGACATCCAATAGCCGATAATTAATAAGACGATCTGTTCTAGTGGTGCCGTTAAACAAAACAAACTTTAACTTTAAATGCTACACTCCCTCCCTAGTAAAACCCTGCACCCGCCCCTGTAGTCTAATATTTACCATAATTCCAATTGCATTTTATGAAGAAACAAGAATAAAAGAAAACAAAAATCTTGTGTACATGTACCTCTGGAACCTGTGTCAGTGGCATTACCCTATCTTTAAGCCCGAACCACGTAAGAAAACGTAGTTAAAATTGATTATAGCCACAGTGACTTACAATGAAGTTTACAGTTCCACAAAGAAACAATAGGCCAATTATAAGTACTCCTGTTAAAAGGGACATTTCTGAGTTTGCTGCACTTTTTGAAGATTTTATCGACTAACAGACTTTTTAGCGATTGTAATTACATATCAAATATGTCTTTCTGCATACAATATTAGCGGCTGTATATTAAACGTGTTTCTGATCGTTCTAATATTTGTACTAGGTAAATTTCATCTTATTTCCTAAAATATAGTTTGTTCGTATGTACGAAATTATTTGAAGATAAAATCCAGTTTGGGCTACTTACAAATATTAAGACGACCAGAAACACATTGAATATACAGACACTGATATTCTAAACAAGAAAATATATTTAACATGTAAGTTTAATCGTAGAAATATGTTATTAGTCGGAAACATCTTACAATGCAGCAAACTCGGGTATGTCCCTTTAAGAGAAACATCTTACAATGTAGCAAACTCGGGAATGTCCCTTTAAGAGAAACATCTTACAATGCAGCAAACTCGGGAATGTCCCTTTAAGAGAAACATCTTACAATGCAGCAAACTCGGGAATGTCCCTTTAAGAGAAACATCTTACAATGCAGCAAACTCGGGAATGTCCCTTTAAGAGAAACATCTTACAATGTAGCAAACTCGGGAATGTCCCTTTAAGAGAAACATCTTACAATGCAGCAAACTCGGGTATGTCCCTTTAAAGTGACAGACCCTAGTTTTTAACCACTAAGGCATATTTTTCGCTATTAGAGCCGTTTTTGATTGATGAAATTATACTTTACTTAGATTTTATTGGTTAGATTATCCATCTCCGTACATCGAGGCGTTTCTGGTCATCCGGGTGTTTTTAATATTCCAAAAATGCATGTTTCATATTTTATAAAACGCACGTGCGTCTGAAAACAAACGGTTATGGAGTCGAGATCTAGTCTATTTTAAGGATATTTCACCTTGTCACAGTCACAGACTTGTTTGAAGTTGTAACCTTATCGAGATATGTTACAGTTTCTTAGATTAACTAATCTTAGTGTCGACTTCCACGGGGTAAAACTAGGGTCCGCGCCATTAAAGGGACATACCCTAGTTTTTAAACACTAAGGAATATTTTTTACTATTATAGCCGTTTTGATAACTGAAATTATACTTTACTTAGATTTTATTAGTTAGATTATCCATTTCCGTACATTCGAAATGTGTTTGGTCATCCTGGTACTTTTAATATCACAAAATGCATTTGTCATATTTTTCAAAACGCACGTGCGTCTGAGAGGTAACAGTTATGGAGTCGAGTTTTAGTCTAATTTTAGAGGGTATTTCACCATTTCAAAGCCACAAACTAATTTTCACTCAATTGTAACTTTATCCAAATGCCCCTGCGTGTGCTGTAACCTCACCGTGGTGCAGGGGTGTAACATTCTCTTTGAGAATGGCCAATACAGCACAAAATTGAAGTTTTGAGTAAAATTCAGTATCCGTTAAATTCTGTGATATTTGTGTTTTTGCACAGTTCTTTACACTGTTTTTGTTTAAGTCTTGAATTTTTATATTGATGTTGATCATCACTTTATTTATTGCATTACCATAGTTTGAGACCCAATAGCCGATGTATTGTTCGTGCTGGGGTGTCGTTAAACATTCATTTCATTCATTATCCTACTAATGGAAAATTTTAGCTGATTTCCTCTCTAAGAGTATATGTCAGAATTACCAAATGTTTGACATCCAATAGCCGATGATTAATAAACCAATGTGCTCTAGTGGTGTCGCTAGACAAAATAAACTTTAACTTTAAATGTTCTCCGTAGAAACATGCTGCATCCGCCTCTTTAATCCTAATGTCTACTATAGTTCCAAATGCATTCTATGAAGAAACACAGGCCTCGGTGGCGTCGTGGTTAGGCCATCGGTCTACAGGCTGGTAGGTAATGGGTTCGGATCCCAGTCGAGGCATGGAATTTTTAATCCGGATACCGACTCCAAACCCTGAGTGAGTGCTCCGCAAGGCTAAATGGGTAGGTGTAAACCATTTTCACCGACCAGTGATCCATAACTGGTTCAACGAAGGCCATGGTTTGTGCTATCCTGCCTGTGGGAAGCGCAAATAAAAGATCCCTTGCTGCCTGTCGTAAAAGAGTAGCCTATGTGGCGACAGTGGGTTTCCTCTAACAAAAAACAGTGTCAGAATGACCATATTTTTCACATCCAATAGCCGATGATAATATAAAAAATCAATGTGCTCTAGTGGCGTCGTTAAATAAAACAATCTTTTTCTATGAAAAAACAAGAAGAAAAGCGTATGTACGTCTGGAACCTGTGTCAGTGACATTAACCCATCTTTAACCCCGAACCACGAAAGAAATCGTAGTTAAAATTGAGTTTAGTGACTTACAATGAAGTTTACAGTGCCACAAAGAAACAATAGACCAGTTGTAAGTACTCCTTTTAAAGTGACATACTCTAGTTTGTAAACACTACGGAATATTCTTAACTATTAGAGTTTCATACTTTTAAAATTGCACGAGCGTCTGAGAAGAAAGGGTTATGGAGACGAGTTCTAGACTGGTTTTTTAAGGATATTTCCCTGTTTCAACGTCACAAACTCTTGTTGCACTCTGTTATAACCGTATGCAAATCTGTTACTGTTTTTATAGATTTAACTAAACTTAGTGTCCATTTTCAGCCCATTTTCACGAGATGAAACTAGGGTCTGTGCTTTTAATGGTTAAATTATTTATAGGTAAAAAGCAAATAATTTCTATGCTATCGACTATTCTGAACAATTTCCATGTGTTCGTTGACATCCGAAATCGGCAAGTAAAATCACCAATTGATGTCTGAGGCAATAACTACCGAATGCATAATAAATGAGAGGAGTTATCTCCCATACTGTCGTTTGGAAAACGTATGACCAAAATGTGTTTCTTTTCTTTCTATCAAGCGCCAAGTTTAATACAAGGTTCTAAGAAACAGTTCAGATTGAAATAGTAGGTATTTACGACGATAGTAGAGCTAAGACCATACCGTGGAATGGGACATACAGCTCAGATAGATGGGGTGACGGTACCCAGCACAGCGTGCTGTAGCTTTATAGGTCAGAAGCACTAACATATTGTTAAAATGTGAAACAGGTGGGCGAAACCTAATGTTGTTATGTCATAAAATGTTGTAGTTGTAATTCCATTTTCAATTTCAGTTTCATTTTGAATTGAATTATCCTTTATGTTCAACTCTATCGGTAATTTGAATCTGATTTGGTATAAAGGAACATAATTGAATCACCGCTTTTTTTTAAATTTTAATTACCCAAATGAGCCAAAAGATAAAGGATCTAAACGGGATATGAGATTTTTAAATTATCTTTTGGCGAGTTAGTAATGAAAAACAGTTACCAAGCTCTAAAGCAGGCCCGTAGGAACGACTTTGAGGGTGTGTGTTGAGGGGGAGGGAAGGAGGGGGCACTGACGGATTGGGTACAAAATCAGATTTTGGTTACAATGGCAACCCACCCCCCAGTTCCTACGGGCCTGTACTGTAACTTGCGTTTTGCTACTTGACGATCAGCTTAAATACTGATTTTTATAACGATAACATATACAAGTCTATGAGGTGTGAAAACCGAAGAAAAACTATTAAATAATCACTTTGAATAAAAACGTATATCCATTATCCCAGTGCAGGGCGGCGTCTATGGGCGACTCGACCCCTCTCCAGTCCATAGTGATTCTCCGCGGAAAGCCGGTGTCGATCCCGTAACCGTTAAGTCTGTAGTAATAATCCCCTGTAAACGTTACAACAGTAGTTCAGATTACAGAAACCAAAACATGGGATAACGATAAGTAAATCATTCTTGTATTTACTCTCCTACACACGTCTTTTGATGATGCGATAACGACATACTTCCCTTAAAAACATCTTTGTCACTCAACATATATTATAAGTGGCTATATATGAGCTGGCTATCTACATGACGGTTATATTATTGGGGGAAAGTCCAGTATAGGGCCAACACAGCCCATCTAAAAGCTCCCGTGCGAAGCACATATTATATCTAGTATAAACATTAACTTATGTTAGAAGTCTTATGAATTTCTTAAACGTAAAAGACCTGAAACAAATATGGCTTTCGGACATAGCTAGTTCCAGTAGCCAGTCCGACATATTTTAGCTTGCTCGTCTATCTAAATGTGTTTTAAAGATACTGTCACGGATTTAAGGATCTTATTTCTCTAAAAATGGATAATAAATAAAAATTAGATTAAATGTTACAAACCAAATCTAGCCATCGCATCACCTGAACTGAACCATGATGGAGTGAAATCCATGTCAACCCTCTCGGCAATTTTAGTTTTTGAATTATGGACCATTGCCATAATTCAATTATTTTTACAAAATGTCATTAATAAATGGAGTATGATGGTTATGAAGATGGTTGAATAAAGTAAATTAAGGGACAAATCAAATTGTTTTTGTTCGGGTAATATTTTTGTAGACCATTAAATAGGTCAGTGGTCTGTGACAATATGCCTTTAATGTTGTTATAACCATTGCATCTTACCCTTAAAAACATACGTAAAGCCATCAGCATTCTGAGTGATGGAATCAAATTGCGGGTCACGGCAGATAGCCGGGATGGAGATAACGGGATCTCCCGAGGTCGGGACGGGTTTAGGCGGCTCTGCACGAATACCAGGCTTCACGTTGTTGGGTGGACCTAAAACACGAAGCGAAAAATATATCTCTTGAGAACCAATGCACAAGTGAGTTATGATACTCAACATTTCATAATACGAATATCAGGCGTATGTTCATTGTTGGGTGCCTCTAAAACACGAAAATATGTAAATATCACAATACCAAATACATCCTACACATTATGTATGGAAAAAAGTATATGCAGTGACCTTATTTCTTGTTTATATATCTCTCAAGCAAATAAATATATTATTCAATTATTAATGTTAATAATTCAATAAACAATTTATTTATCAAATAATTAGCACACATTTTGTGCCTTTATATGTGCATGTTTTACCTTTGTTTGACATCCAATAGTCAAAGTATTTTTATTGCTTGGGTGTCGATAATTATTCATTCTCCATCCATCCATCCACCCATACATCCACACATCCATCCATCCATCCCTGCATCTGTCCGTCCATCCATCCATCCATCCATTCATCCGTTTATCCGTCCGTCCATATGCCAACCACCCACCAAACACACCAACCGACGCACTCACTCACTCACCCAATCACTCACTCGCTCACAAACTCACTCATTCATATCTGAGTGGCCCGACAACTAGTCGTATGCAATCTCTTCACATGGATGGCTATTGCTAACAGGGATGATATCTGATGGTTATGAATCCGTTTATCTAGAATCCATCTTACCGTAGAGTTCCTGAATGGCGCCCACGTCATCGGCGTCGAGGGTGAACGATCGCTGGAAGCCGCGGTAGAACGGCGCCATCAATGCCGTCGACACGTCGGAGTGCGCCAACCCCAGGGAGTGCCCGAACTCGTGCGCCGCCACTTGGAACAGGTTCACACCTAGGCAATCAATCACAGGTAAAACAATCAATTCAGTCCAGCCACCGGCCTCGGCGGAGGCGTGGTTAACCCGTCGGACATAAGGCTGGTAGGTACAGGGTTCACAGCCCGATACCGGCTCCAACGCAGAGCCAAGTTTAATGACTCAATGGGTAGGTGTAAGGCCACTACACCATCTCTCTCACTAACCACTAACAGCTAACTCACTGTCCTGAACAGACAGCCCAGATAGCTGAGGTGTGTGCCCAGGACAGCGTGCTTCAACCTTAATTGGATATAAGCACGAAAATAAGTTGAAATGAAATGTAAAATCAGTCCAGCTTTACATCAGTAATATACTGAACAACAACAACAACAACAACAACAACAAAAAAGCCCGCAGATATAAAAAGGAAGGAAATGTTTTATTTAACGACGCACTCAACACATTTTATTTACGGATGTATGACGTCGGACATATGGTTAAGGAACACACAGATATTGAGATAGGAAACCCGCTGTCGCCACTTCATGAGCTACTCTTCCGATTAGCAGCAAATGATCTTGTATATGCATCATCCCACAGACAGGATAGTACATACTACGGCCTTTGTTACACCAGTTGTGGAGCACTGGCTCGAATGAGAAATAGCCCAATGGGCCCAGCGACGGGAATCGACCCTAGATCGATCGCGCAACAGGCGAGCGCTGTACCACTGAGCTACGTCCCGCCCACGCCGATATTCATTTATAGTTTTCTTTAGTTTTCTTTTAAAATGAGTTTTCCAATATCAAAATCGTATCTCTGTACAAGGCAGAGTTGACAGGACGTTAGGCGACATTTTAGGCTCATGTCTGTCTGTCTAAACCTTTCTGGTTCAGATTTATGGTTTGTCCCTGTCTCTATCAGTTTATCTCTATTACTCATTTCATCCTCCGCTTGTTGTTGTTTTTTGTGGGTTTTCTGGCATAACATCAAGGGCCATACCCAGAGTAAAATAAGTGGGGTGCAGTACAAAAAGAATCATGGCTCAGGATTTTATACTGATAGACAAAATGGAATCTTTTAAACTAAAGCAGACACGTTTTATTATTTTTCTGCATTTACAACTACCCTCATCCCCTTGTCTCTTCCAGGTACGGCCCTGATATCTGCCTTAAGCCAGACGTTGAGCCCACAATAAGCGTTCCTGAACATTTATTTAATACAATTTTGTTAATTTCCGACAAAACCATAAATTGTATTATATATAGTATATACTCTTAAAAAACGTAGAGGAGTTCCAACAAGAATTTACAATTGCCAAAATTATAAGGTATATTAGCTGTCGGGAATGGTTATATGATAATAGTGAATGAAATGGGCAGACATTACAACCGGTAGTTCAGTATTACAGTAGGTTTTATGACCACCAAAGATCTTGAAGGACGATTGGGGTCAGAAGTGAAATTTAAAAGTTGACATTTTTTATCGGTAAATCACAAATTCAAACAATAAAAATTACTAAAAGCCAAAAAATAAAAACTGTATGATCAAAAGAATGAAAAAGATTGACAGAAATAATGTTCCACAGTGATTAATGGACCTTCCTGAAAATTGTCAAAATCGAGAATGACACCCTACGCACGTGTACGGGGCAACTGCGTGATGCACGTGCAAACTATGGAATGTGTTTTGGTGTGTTGATAAACAGACCTGAACGTTCTTTACTAGGATTTCTGTGGTCCAAAAGTATGTTCGGTCTAATAGTTGATATTAACATTAATATTGCAGGTTCCCCTACTTTTTTTTGAAGAGTATATATGTGTGTATGTGTGTATACAAATAAACTAAGACAACGAGAGAGACAATATACCAGTGGATACAGCTATAGTCCACGGTTCCTCCTCGTCAAAGTGGGCGTCACCGCCGTATTGTGGGAAAAACGCGTGAGCCAATGTTCGGCCCCTTCCGTCAAATGGATTGCCATCGCCATGCGAGCGTCTGACGAATTTCACCTCTATATCCACGGGTCCGATCTGTTTTCTCGTGAAACGCAGGGGTGTCACCTCACTCCATACCTAAACATAGTGTTAACAGAAAGAAAGAAAGAAATGTTTTATTTAACGACGCACTCAACACATTTTATTTACGGTTATATGGCGTCAGACATATGGTTAAGGACCACACAGATTTTGAGAGAAGACCCGCTGTCGCCACTACATGGGCTACTCTTCCGATTAGCAGCAAGGAATCTTTTATTTGGGCTTCTCACAGGCAGGATAGCACAAACCATGGCCTTTGTTGAACCAGTTATGGATCACTGGTCGGTGCAAGTGGTTTACACCTACCCACTGAGCCTTGCGGAGCACTCACGCAGGGTTTGGAGTCAGTATCTGGATTAAAAATCCCATGCCTCGACTGGGATCCGAACCCAGTACCTACCAGCCTGTAGACCGATGGCCTAACCACGACCCCACCGAGGCCAGTACCTTAACACAGTGTTAATAGTGTATAGTTTAAAAACAACAACAGCCATAAAGTAAAGGAATGTTTGTTAAACGACACCTCAGCACACTTTAAACTTTTGGTATCTAACATTTGGTTATTTCGACATTTGGGATAGAGCGAGAGAGGGTGGGTGTGTGTGGGAGGGGGGGGGTAAGTGAAGGGCGGGAGAGAGAGGGAGGGAGGAAGAGAGATATATCTTCTTAGATATTTTAGAATTATTGTAAAACAAAAATTTGCGTTGAGATAGAAACGAGTAGTAGTAGTAGTTTATTTACTTTAAGCCGTGTGGCTCATAAGCATACAAGTATATACAATACTATAAGTCATATAGAAACAATAATCAGCATAAACATAAACAAGTGGATGTGTATTTGGAGGACGGACAGTTATACAGGTTGCGATCGTAAATGTAATGCATGTTTTAAATATTTTCCAAGGTTACAAAGTTGTTTTCTATTCTGAACAGACAGCAATTGCATTAATTTAAAAACAGACGGTCTTAACCAGTAGTATTTTTTTTACATACAATACGCGAATATGCAAATACAACGGACATATTAAAATACAATGAAATTCATCTTCAATGTTATCCCGATTACACATACGACATTTTCTCTGTGATCGTTCAGTTGCATAATACCTTCCTTGTTCAGTGAGTAATTGGTGCGATGAAACACGAAATTTTGTGATAAGAGATGAATAACAAATAGGTAATAATATCCTCAGATAATATTGTACAGTAACGTAAGGCAGAGGAGCGCAGTATGGATTATATGTTATTGTTGGTAATTTTAGACATGGGGCATCATATTCAGCAGGGTTGGGTTTTTGGGTGTATTTTTGTTTGTACAAACATTATAAATTGGAAGAAACAATTCCAATAAAGGCTGTACCAGAATTAACATCACGGGGTGAATTTTAGTATTATATACCCTATAACCACAACCTAAAGTTTTACCAAAACCGAGTATGAATGAACTAATCAACCATTTGACTCGTACTTACATCCACTGAAGGTTCAAGCAAGACTGTCTTGGGCTCACTCTTCGAGATTCTCCGGTGGATGTGACCAAGACAGGGGGACCGAGTATGCATAGGGGCAACATGAGAGACACACCAGGCATTCAACAATAACCATAGTTTCCCCTAACATTATCGACATAAGAGAGCGAGAGCGAGAGCGAGAGCGAGAGAGAGAGAGAGAGAGAGAGAGAGAGAGAGAGAGAGAGAGAGAGAGAGAGAGAGAGAGAGAGAGAGAGAGAGAGAGAGAAATTTCTGTGACAGCCCTTACTAAAAACTAGTAGGTACTAACCTTCAGAGCACGATCAACCTCTAACTCTGTTTGACCTTTCTGTAAATCCTGACTAAATTCAGCTATTTTGTACGTCAGGTCCGTTTTCGCCCACTTGCTACCTGTAATACGTATAAGGGTCGAAATGTAGTCACCGTAACTTCACTGTTGCTAATATAAAAAAACAGTGAATTATGCCTAGAAAAAAAAGAACAGTTGCTCGTATTTTATAACTGACAACAATGAAAGAATAAATGAAAAGTACATTCCCGAAGTTACAAGCTAATCGTTGCCTAATTAACTCAGTAGCATCAAAATTGTACTGTGCTGTCACTAGGCGTAAACAGTGGTTTTCAGAATACCTGACGAAAAATATAATGTACATATATTAGCCAGTAGTTTGTCATACTTTTCCCACCATTCAACTAGAAAATTGATCCAAGCGAATTTGGTTTATCTTTAATATATCTTCCGGAGGAGCATGTCCCGAGCCCCATACAAACTACGCTCCTCACAGAGTAGCCCCCTTCTCCCTCCCCTACACAGTTTCCTGGACACCTGCATGCAGTGTTATGTTAAGGACGGCGAGCGATCGCGGTCCTCACTAGACTGGTTTTTTTGGTCTAACGTTTGGTTAATGTGATACGCTAGAAGACGATGATGCCAGTCAAATTCTTCGTCAGTGCTCGTCCTCTTGTATTATCTCGGTGGGTCAAAGTTCGAGGTGTACCCATCGTTTTATTCTAGAGTTAACACTACCAGTCTTGATAGTGGTGGTACATATGACAGTGTTTGTTGTCCAAAACGTTCATCTGGTCTATAAACGTATGCAATTTTATTTCATCTAGTACGACTGTGTCAAGTAGCCTTGTGCTTGCAACATATATGGGGTACCTGTAAAAAAAAGTATTAAAATTTTGTGCAAAACTAAGGATGTTGCAAAAATATCCTGTTATATCGAAAATGAGCCAGTTTAATACTTTGAGAGAAAAGTTTAGTACTGACATTCCTGTGTTTGCTGCATTGTAAGATGTTTTAGACTAATAAAGTATTTCTACGATTAAACGTACATATTAAATATATTTTATTGTTTAGAATATCAGTGTCTGTATATTCAATGTGTTTCTGGTCGTCTTAATAGTTGTTAAAAGCCCAAACTGGATTTTGTCTTGAAATAATTTTGTATTTTAGGAAATAAAATGAAATGTAACCTAGTACAAATATTAGAACTATCAGAAACACGTTTAATATTTTATGCAGAAAAATATGTTTATATGTAATTACAATCGTTAAAAAGTGTCTGTCAGTCGATAACGTCTTAAAAATTGCAGCAAACTCAGGTATGTTCCTTTAACATTGTCACTTATGCAATTTCATTTGGTAAAGTACAACCATTACCTTGTAAAGCGTAGCGTTTCTTTCGTTTTGACTTCCTCCCAATGCCAATGTTATCAGGTACACCGCAGCGTGGTAAACTCATCATCTCCTTCGTATTGGGGTCCAAATCTCCTGGAAAACAGTCACAACAAACATATTAACACAGATAAATACACACACAAATAGACAAGACACACACAAGACAGTCGCAAAAAATATTAACACATATAAACACACACACATATAGACAAGACACACACAAGACAGTCACAAACAATATTAACACAGATAAACACACACACAAATAGACAAGACACACACAAGACAGTTACACCAAAAATATTAACACAGAGAAACACACACACACAAATAGACAAAATACGCACAAGACAGTCACACCAAAATATTAACACAGATAAACACACACACACAAAGAGACAAGACACACACAAGACAGTCACACCAAAAATATTAATACAGATAAACACACACACAAATAGACAAGACACACACAAGACAGTGACAACAAACATATTAACACGGATGAACACACACAAATAGACAAGACACACACAAGAGTCACACAAAAAATATTAACACAGATAAACACATACACACACAAATAGACAAATACTCGACCCTCATACACACAAGACACGTAATATATGACGTACACACGAGAAACACAAGACAATCGCAATAAAATGTATTTCCAAATATAAATACACAGACATATAGACATACATACACACACAACTCGCATACGACGCACACATACATACACACGACAAACACGCTGACACGCACACACATACAAGACACACGCACACATGACACACATCCAAGACACACGCACACACGACACACATACAAGACACACGCACACATGACACACATCCAAGACACACGCACACATGACACACATGGGGGCGTGTAGCCCGAGTACTCTGCCGTTCGGGAGCTAGATGGGCATTTGAACAGTTATAATCACTCTCCCAGTCAGAGATAACTCTATAGCGAAAACACGGAATGCCTGTCTACCACTGGGTAGGCAAAGATTCCCGCTCTAATACAACAAACAGCCTATGTTTGACGCAAAATAAAAAACTTTACATTGATCATTTTCGAGTTAGTTTACCGATAACAAATATTTCACATAGTAACCACTAAAACACACACTTACAGGAAGAAAGCCGACAGCACCCCTGTTCAATAATGTTCCTTGCAAATACGTAGGAAAAATGGGGGTGGGCGCAGATACACAGAGAGAGAGAGAGAGAGAGAGAGAGAGAGAGAGAGAGAGAGAGAGAGAGAGAGAGAGAGAGAGAGAGAGAGGGAGAGAGAGAGAGAGGGAGAGAGAGAGAGAGAAAGAGAGAGAGAGGGGGAGAGAGATAGAGAGAGGGGGGAGAGAGAGGGGGAGAGAGAGAGAGAGAGGAGAGAGAGAGAGAGAGAGAGAGAGAGAGAGAGAGAGAGAGAGAGAGAGAGAGAGAGAGAGACTGACAGAGGGAGACAGACAGAGGGAGACAGACAGAGACAGATACAGACAGCCATACAGACAGACATAAAGACAAAGAATTCCACTTTTTATACACTCATAGTATGCATGATCCAGGCCTCTGAAACTTGCGAGAGCGATAGTTTCGTTCGCGCATCGATCGCGTAAATATATTCTGCGTAACCCATTTTTCGTTCGCACACTGAATTTATTACATAATTTACATGGTTATGATGGGTTACGTAAATACAAAATGGGCTAACTCAATTTGTGTTTGCCTAACCCATAAACGGCTTACGCATATTTTGAATCCTCAGATGCCAGTGTTCTATATCATGGATCGTCCCCGCCCCCGTCTTTCGATACAGCAAAACCTGCATTGTCTCACGGAATACACGACGTACATTGTAATTTTAACCAGAATAATTATGCGTCACGAATTTTCTGTTTAGCATTGTGAATACAATCTGTATTCGGGTTTTAAATTATTAGTGTGAAATGGAAACACGCGAATGTGTTTAATTGAGGCTTCGTTTAATAGACCAGTAATCTGTATATCTAGCAGCAGGGGGTAAATTTCTATAATCAAGGTAACAGGAAACAGAACAATAATCCTTTAATGCTACGCGGGCAATCAAACTATTTAAATTATTCAACGTATTCAAATACTAGTCGGTACGCTGTGTGCGTTTTAACAACATCACATATATCAGTTACATACGTCTGCAAACTTGTAATAGAAAACGAAAATGTGTTTTGTTTAACGACAATATAATATTATTGATTTATTAATCATCAGCTATTGGATGTCAAACATTTGATAATTCTGACTCGTAATATTCAGGGGAAAATCTCAATATGTTTTCTATTTGAGCAAAGTCATGTTTACACAGACAGGACAGAACAAACGATGATGTTTGATATACCAGTTGTGGAAGGAGGGGGGGGGGCAGCTTGGGACAGAAAATCCCCTATGAGAAAATGGATCAGCCGAAGAGGGTTCAATCCTCCGACCCAAGAACATCAGGGGACCGCTCTATCGATCTACATCCCGCCCCTATGGAAACCATGGCATCCACCCGAATGTAAAACAGATAATGGTGTATTAGCCACAAGAGTGAAGCGCATGTCGCGATTGGAGAGACAAGGACTGCGCTGTGGAGATGGACAGCGAAAGAAGTTGAAAGATAGGAATTGCTGCCAGACGTCAAAGGAGAGAAATGAAAGTGGGCAGTAGTTGAGTTGTGTATAAAAAGCATGGCGGTCACCCAAATGTAAAATAGACAAGCTTTCTGAGAGTACTCCTAAAGCAATACACGTCTCCTACCGGTGTCATAGTTAATTTATACTCCCCAGGAGTCAAATAAGAACTCCCAATGTACACTCCCCCAGTCTATATTAGATATATAATATGTACTCCCTCTGAATAATATACACTCCCCCATATATATAATATGTACTCCCTCTGAATAATATACCCTCCCTCAATCTATATTATAAGTATAATATCCATTCCCTCTGAATAATATACACTCCCCCAGTCTATATTATAAGTATAATATGCATTCCCTCTGAATAATATACACTTCTCCAGTCTATATTATAATATCCATTCCCTCTGAATAATATTCACTCCCCCAGTCTATATTATACGTAGGCTAGGAATAATATACTCTCCTCCAGTCTATATTATACGTAGGCTATATTGTTTTATGCACTCACATAATTATATTTTTCTGAGTATTGTTGATGTTTGTATTGGTATAAATCTCAGTGGCGAATCTACACGAAGATGTTAGGTATATCAATCAGGGGCGGACGTATGTGGGGGGGGGGATGTTTCCTGGATTTTCGCCATTGCACATTTTCAGAACAAAAGTAATAACTCATCATGTGCGGTGATCGGGTGGATCCTAGAATCTCTCCACCCACCTCTTGCTTGCCTTACCTCGGATTAATATTACATGGATTAATACATACATGTATACATGTGTGTGTGTATATATATGTATGTGTGTATATAGATAGTTGATTGCGCGCATAACTGATGTACATGTATGTTTTCTGCATACCTCATCTTCAGACAACAAACTGGCCTTATAGATCTTATTAATCTAAAGTTCTTTAAAAGGAAGTGTATTCAATATTCAAACATAGTAGTGAGGGAGTGCATATTATAAACACAAGACAAGACAAGACAAGACAAGACAATTTATTCAGTATAAAGGTCATATGCTCATAATACAGTCAGAAACTGTTGTACATTTTTGCGCATGTGTATTTGCAAAGTATACTATAGGTATATATTTAAATATTTAGGTATTTCTAAGTTTTTGCGCATTATAAAGATAAAGACATACATTGAATAATACATCCAAATTTTCTGATGTTATAATGTCTATACATGTTTGTAATGAATGATTTTTTTTATATATATAAATTTAGAAATATGGTGATCTCTTAGTACATTATAATGCTAACATACAGGCAAAATATGGAGTTCATCCTCAATATATCTAATCCATGATCCAGGCAATATGGACAGTCTTTCAGTGTAGGCTATGTTATTATAAATTATCTTCCTTGGTCAACAGCAAGTTATATGTATAATAATAACTGGGAGGAGGGGAGTGCAAATAATACGTATAATAATGACTGGGAAGTTCATATTTTGGGGGAGTGCGCATTAAATGATACCGGGCCCAACAAATTTTCGTATCTCCTAATTTCAAGGACCACAAATTTGTAAAAAAAATGGGTAACTCGCCACGAAAGTCAAACTACATCTGTAACAGTACATGATAAAGCTGTACAGAAAAGTTCAGGTCAATGTCTTGAGTTATTGCGGGAAATTGTTCCAGGAAACTATATGTGCGGGTAGACGTCTGCATGGAGAACAGACAATCAGAGACAACAGACAGACAGAAGGACGGAGATGAAAGCTATAGTTCCTCCACCCCCGTGGACTGGTAGGGGACTAATAATGGTTAGTTCGACCACCGATTAAAAAGTTTGTTTTGTTTAACGACACCACTAGAGCATAGTAATTTATTAATCTTCGGCTATTGGATGTCAAACATTTGGTAATTTTAACATACAGTTGTACAGAGGAAACACGCTACATTTATTCCATTAGTAGCAAAGAATCTTTTATAAGCACCATCCGTCAGACAGGGTAGCACATACCACGGCCTTTGATATACCAGTCGTGGTGCACTGGCTGGAACGAGAAATAGCCCAATGGGCCTACCGACGGGGATCGATCCTAGACCGACCGCGCATCAAGCGGACGCTTTACCACTGGGCTACGTCCCGTCCCGACCACCGATGAAACCTCAGATGAACACTCTGACCACTTATCCGCCGCCTTTATCAGCTATTTCTGGTTTTGAGCATTGCTGTTATTCATCCCACAACGATTTTAAAAATAATTTCTATGGCATCCAGCCCAGCTCGCATTATTATTGAGCCAGAAATATGATCATTTCTATGATTTCAGTGGTGCAACGCTCAGATGCCAGTGTCAAGAAATCCCCGGAGACTTGGTTCCATGGCGGCCCGCATTGTTTCCACATAGGTCAGAATATTTGATGAGTGCACTGAGCATCCTCGAACACGAATAACCGTATTACCGGTAGCTAAAGGCAAGCCAAAAACAATGGGACGTCCAGAGTTAAAACAGAAAGAAAGAAAGAAAGGAAGAAATACTGCTTAAACACAAATCGACAATACAAAAGAAAAATAGGCTATTACGTATTATATTTGTAGCTCAGTGAATAAAATCAATGTACTCAAGCGGTGTCGTTAAAGAAAACACTGGGACGTCCAGAGTTAAAACAGAAACAAAGAAACAAAGAAATACTGCTTAAAGACAAATCGATAACGCAAAAGAAAAATAGGCCATTACGTATTATATTTGTAGCTCAGTGAATAAAATCAATGTGCTCAAGTGGTGTCGTTAAAGAAAACCATGTAAAAACCGAAAGAAAAAAGAAAGAAAGAAAGAAAGAAAGAAAAAAAAAGAAAGACCATAAGAGCTGATACCACTTTACACTGTCTACAAAATGGGTGTTTTTTCTTTTTTTGGTTTGTTTTGTTTAACGACACCACTGGAGCACATTGATTAATTAATCATCGTCTATGGGATGTCAAACATTTGGTAATTATGATTCGTAGTCATCAGAGGAAACTCGCTAAAAAAAATTCTAACGAAGCAAGGGATCTTTTATATGTACTTCCACGTAGACAGGAAAGCACATGCCACGGCCTTTGTCCAGTTGTGGTGCGCTGGTTGGAACGAGAAAAAAATCCAATCAGCTGAATGATTCCTCTGAGGTGGTTCGATCCTGCGATGCAAGTACCTCAAGCGAGCACTCAACCGACTGAGCTAAATCCCGCCCCCAAGAAAGAAACAAACAAACAAACAAACAAACAAAGAAAGAACGAATGTAAGAAAGAAAGAAAGGAAGAAAGAAAGAAAGAACGAAAGAAAGAAAGAAAGAAAGAAAGAAAGAAGAAAGAAAGAAGACTTAATGAATAGTATGTATGAAGGGCGGGACTCGGCCCAGTGGTAAAACGCTCGTCTGATGCGAGATCGGTCTAGGGTCGATCCCCGTCGACGGGCTCATTAGGCTGTGTTTCGACCCAGAGCACCACTACTGGTATATCAAAGGCCGTGGTATGTGCTATCCTGTCTGTGGTGGTGCATTTAAAATATACCTTGCTACTATGTCAGAATTATCAAATGTCCAATAGCCGATGATGAAGAATTCAATGTGCTCTAGTAGTGTCGTTAAACAAAACAAACCTTAAATTTATCCTGTAAGTAAACGCATGACAGATATATTGGGACGTCCAGGTAAAACTCTCGTTCCAGCCAGTGCACCACGACTGGTATATCATAGGCCGTGGCATATACTACCCTGTCTGTGGGATGGTGCATATAAAAGATCCCTTGCTGCTAATCGAAAAGAGTAGCCCATGAAGTAGCGACAGCGGGTTTCCTCTCTCAATATCACTGTGGTCCTTAACCTTATGTCCGAAGCCATATAACCGTGAAAATAAAGTGTTGAGTGCGTCGTTAAATAAAACATTTCTTTCCTTCCAGAGTTAAAACCGAAATAAAGGGGAAAATGAAACAAACAAATAATCACCAGGGGTCTTTTATATGCTCCATCCCACAGACAGAATAGCACATACCACGGCTTTTTTTTTATTCCAGTCGTGGTGCACTGACTGGAACGAGAAATAGCCCATTGAGCCCACCGACGGAAATCGATCCCAGACCTACCGCGCATGAATCAAGCGCTTTACCACTGAGCTATGTCCCCCCCCCCCCCCCCCCCATTTTAAAACTTCCGCGCATCCAGGGGGCGGGACGTAGCCCACTGGCACAGCGCTCGCTCGATGCACGGTCGTTGTGGGATTGTTCCCCGTCGGTGGGCCCGTTGGGCTATTTCTCGTTCCAATCAGTGCACCACGACTGGTCTATCAAAGGCCGTCGTATGTACTATCCTGTCTGTGGGATGGTGCATATAAAAGATCTCTTGCTGTTGATCGAAAAGAGTAGCCCATGAAGTGGCGACAGCGGGTTTCCTCTACCCATATTTGTGTGGTCCATAACCATATGTCTGACGCCATATAACCGTAAATAAATGTGTTGAGTGTGTCGTTAAATAAAACATTTCTCTCTTTCAGCGCATCAAGCGAGTGCTTTGCCATTGGGCTACATCACGCCCCAGAATGCTTTTTTTTTTTTTTTTTTTTTTTTTTTTTTTAGCTTAATGAAGCCATTTTAAAACTTCCGCGCATCAAGCGAGCGCCTTACCACTGGGCTACGTCCCGCCCCAGAATGCCTAATGAAGCCATTTTAAAAGTTCCTGAGAGACAGAGCTGATTGTGCGCTGCACAATGCAAGGTCAGGCGGGATCATCATCGACTCCCTACACGGTCGATTACTGGTGCAGCACTTATTGGTCGGAGATCTTCCTATTTAAAACCCATATAGATGTGACGACTTATCGATCTCCATTGCGGCTACATCGGGTCTACGCAATCAATTAACCATCAGCTGTTTGCGCGTTCAGACTGTTAGACGTCCATGGCACTCTTCACCACTAGTGTTTTTTTACACTTGGGCTACTGTCGTGGGTTTTTTTTTTCATACAGCACCGAACGACTGCCAGCCCAGGCTGGATTGAGGCTAAAACATGATACATACCAACGCTAGGGCTAGTGTCGTTCTTTCCGTAATAGCGGGATGTTGCCCAATGATAAAGTGCTCGCTTGATGCGCGGTCGGTCTAGGATCGATCCCCGTCGGTGGGACCATTGGGCTATTTCTCGTTCTAGCCAGTGCACCACGACTGGTATATCCAAAACCGTGATTATGTATTATTCTGTTTGTGGAATGGTAAATATAAAAGATCCCTTACTACTAATGGAAAAAAATATAGCGGGTTTCCTCTCAAAATTATCAAATGTTTGACATCCAATAGCAGATGGTTAATAAATCAATGTGTTCTAGTGGTGTCGTTAAACAAAACAAACTAACATTTTTATCCGTACAACATGGTCGTTAATCCAGACTACTTTTGTCAGTACTCACCACAAGTTATCTACACTAGTCTAAGACATACTGCCGTGCTCAGCAAATAGCACTCAAAGGGGAACCAAAACAGTTAAAATCTCGTTGTTTAACTACACCACTAGGACGCGTTGATTTATTAATCACCGGCTATTGGATGTCAAACATTTGGTAATTCTGACGTATAATCTTAAAGAGGAAATCGGCTGCATTATTTCATTAGTAGCAATAGGTTTTTTATATGCACCATCACACAGACAGGATATCACATACCACAGCCCTTGATATAAGATTCGTGGTGCACTGAGAGGAACGAGAAATAGCCCCACCGATGGGGATCGGTCCTAGGCTAATCGCGCATCAGCCGAGCGCTTCACCACTGGACTACCCCCCCCCCCCCCCCCCCCCCATTGGGGAACCAAGTCCTCTTGTCTCGAAATATAATACGTTACACGAGTGGTCAAAATAACCATAATTTGTTACATTCGGACTATTACCACGGCTTCCATACAGTACTCCTGGGGTACCAAACTCTATTGTCTTTAGTTATATATTGCCTTTTTATGTTTGGGTTATTGCCGTACTTTCCATATATTACTCAATAGGGAACCATGTCTGGAAAAATAATACGTTACATCAGTAGTCGATTTAACCATTATTTGTTTTGCATTCGCTTATTGTCGTCTGTTTCGTCCATATCTTAACGGGGAACCCATGTCTCGAGATAAATCATAATACGTCACATCAGTGGTCGATTTAACCATTATTTGTTTTGCATTCGCTTAGTGTCGTCCTTTTAAAATACATTACTCAAGGGGGAACCCATGTCTTGAAATGAAGTAATAATACGTCACATCAATGGTCGAACTAACCATGGTTTCGTTAAACAAAATAAACAAACAAACAATACGTATTGAATACATATCGATTGTTTACTATTCTCTTTGAAACGTTGTAGATGGGATGACGAATTTTCCAAACCAAACAGAGGCGAGACGTAGTCCAGTGGTACAGCGCTCGCTCGATGCGCGGTCAGTCTGGGATCGGTTCCCGTCGGTGGGCCCATTGGGCTATTTCTCGTCACAGCCAGTGCACCACGACTGGTATATCAAAGGCCGTGGTATGTGCTATCCTTTCTGTGGGATGGTGCATATAAAAGATCCCTTGTTGCTAATCGGAAGGAGTAGCCCATGAAGTGGCGACAGTGGGTTTCCTCTCTCTGTATCTGTGTGGTCCTTCACCATATGTCTGACGCCATATAACCGTAATTAAAATGAGTTGAGTGCGTCGTTAAATAATACATTTCTTTCCAAACCAAACAAGAACAACTGATACTCACTTGGATATTCTACACTCTCTCAGTTCCAAGTCGATGCCAGTTAGCCTTGCTTTGTAACTTAACAATACCTCGCCGTTTAGAGGCGAGCAATCACAATTTGTAGTTCCCCTTAGCATGTAAATTTATATCAATATGGTAATATGTTGAATGGCTACTAGTAATCTAAGTCAGGGGAGCAATTAATCAGTCTTCTGAGTTTTGTTTTGTTACGTCGAGGTCTGTGACTGAATACAAACTACCGTCGCCTAAAAGTAAATACTTTAAAACATTTAAACTATGTTCAAGCCAATGTCATTTTAATTATAAGAAAATGGTGCTCTTGCTAAGAGGTGAAAGAGCCGCAAAAAGAGATATTGCTGGATCTGTCAATAAGTATCTGTGAATTCAACACATACCTGTAACCGGAAGTCCTGCTAATTGTTGAAATTCTCGAATTGCTTGTTTGACGGATTCTTCCGAGCGAAGAGCGCCGGTTTTGGGATCTTGTGGTACGAGGTAGCCATATTTGATTAAATAATTCTGCAGAAATAAAATAAAACCCCAATAAAATACATGTATAATAAAATATAAAGGCATTAAAGGGACATTCCTGAGTTTGCTGCATTGTAAGATGTTTCCGACTAATAAAATACATTCCTGAGTTTGCTGCATTGTAAGATGTTTCCGACTAATAAAATACATTCCTGAGTTTGCTGCATTGTAAGATGTTTCCGACTAATAAAATATTTCTACGATTAAACTTACATATTAAATATATTTTCATGCTTAGGATATCAGTGTCTGTATATTTAATGTGTTTCTGGTCGTCTTAATATTTGTAAGAAGCCCAAACTGGATTTTGTCTTCAAATAATTTTGTACGTACGAAAAAAAATATATTAGGAAATAAAATGAAATTTAACCCAGTACAAATATTAGAACGATCAGAAACACGTTTAATATACAGCCACTAATATTGTATGCAGAAAAATATATTTCGTATGTAATTATAATCGTTAAAAAGTCTCTGTTAGTCAATAACATCTTAAAACTGCAGCAAACTCAGGAATGTCCCTTTAACGTGACAATGATAAAAATAAAGTTTGTTTTCTTTAACGACACCACTAGAGCACATTGGTTTATTACTCATCGGCTATTGGATGCCAAACATTTGGTAATATTGACATATACTCTTAGAGAGGAAACCCGCTACAATGTCCCAATGTTTCCTCTCTAAGACTATATGTCAAAATTACCAAAGGTTTGACATCCAATAGCCGATGATTAATAAATCAATGTGCTCTAGTGGTGTCTTTAAACAAAACAAAGTTTAACTATCCAAAGAGGGTTCAAGCACCAGGCTTTGTAAAATGGTTCTTTTATTATTAGACTGTAAACTAAAAATGGCTTTTCACAATGATTTCGAGACATATGACGGACAGACGGACCGACGGAAGCCTAAGAGAGCAGATGCAGGCCTATACAATAAAAAGACACTTGTGGTCGAATTTACAGTTTGTTTTAGAGTTACACGCGTGTAACTATAACTGCATTTACTATGCTTAAACACCCGTGTTTAAAGGCATATTGTCACAGATCACTGACCCATTTAATGGTCTAACAAAGTATTACCTGAACAAAAATAATTTGATTTGTCCCTAAATGTACTTTATTCAACCATCTTCATAACCACCACACTCCATTTATTAATTTTGTAAATATAATTGAATTACTGCAATGGTCCATAATTAAAAAACTAAAATTGCCGAGAGGGTTGACATGGATTTCACTCCATTATGGTTCAGTTAAGGTGATGCGATAGCTAGATTTGGTTTCCAACAATTAATGTAATTTTCATTTAGTATCCATTTTTAGAGAAATACGGTCCTTAAATCCGTGACAGTATGCCTTTAAGAAAAACAGGCTTCGTAAATTCGCCTTTAGATGGTGGAAGTTGTCCTAGATAAAGAAGCAGCACACTGGCAGATAATTAAAAACATTTGTGTTATAGGCATACATATTTGATTATCTGATCGGTGTACCGCGATCGACCAGGAAGCTATCACGGATATATATCACACTCAGCAATTATCTGGAATGTATATCACACTTAGAACAATTACCTAGAGTATGTACCACATCACTGATCTCATCGAAAACATTGAAGACACAAAACAGCCATATATATATATATATATATATATATATATATATCCCTCTAAACAATTCATCCAGGATATATGCCACGCGACAATACATAGTCAACTATAAAAAATAATTGTTTTGTTTAACGACACCACTAGAGCACATTGATTTATTAATCATGGGCTATTGGATGTCAAGCATTTGGTCATTTTGACAGAGAGAAGGAAACCCGTTACATTTTTTTCATTAGTAGCTAGACATCTTTTATATGCATTTTCCCACAGACAGGATAGCCCATACCACAGCCTTTGATATACCAGTCGTCGTGCACTGGCTGGGACGAGAAATACAATCACCTATAAGGTATATCTAATTTAGCATACTAGGAAAGGACCGTGTAACGATTTCGTTTGTATTACATAGCACAATTGGAAATGTAAACTGCATAAGACACGATTTGTTTTTTAAATACCGAACATAGCTGGGTATCATGGTTACTTGGACACGGTCTTGATCGTGAGGGGGGAGAGAGAGAGAGAGAGAGAGAGAGAGAGAGAGAGAGAGAGAGAGAGAGAGAGAGAGAGAGAGAGAGAGAGAGAGAGAGAGAGAGAGAGAGAGAGAGACAGAGAGAGAGATTGATTGATTTACTTTATTTAGCCTTAAAACTACATGTATATTAGTGTAATAGAGGTTTGTTTATCTCACTTGTAACATAGGTAGTAGGGAATAGCACCTCGCTTGTAACATAGCTGAGAGGGAAGCCCATCTCGCTTGTGACATAGCTGAGAGGGAAGCCCATCTCGCTTGTGACATAGCTGAGAGGGAAGCCCATCTCGCTTGTGACATAGCTGAGAGGGAAGCCCATCTCGCTTGTGACATAGCTGAGAGGGAAGCCCATCTCGCTTGTGACATAGCTGAGAGGGAAGCCCAGAGAGACAGACAGACAGATAGACACAGAGAGAGAGATAGGAACAGAGACAGAGAGACACAAATAGGGAGAGAGACAGGGAGAGAGGCAGAGAGAGAGAGAGGCAGATAGAGAGGGAGAGAGAGAAAGAGAGAGACAGAGAGAAAGAGAGAGACAGAGAGAGAGAGAGAGAGAGAGAGAGAGAGAGAGAGAGAGAGAGGGAGAGAGAGAGAGAGACAGAGAGAGAGAGAGAGAGAGAGAGAGAGAGAGAGAGAGAGAGACAGAGAGAGAGAGAGAGAGAGAGAAGGAGGAGAGGACAGGGAACATGCTGCTGCAATCGATTATCTTTTATATGCATTTTATATAGGCAAGACTCTGATCATGACAGTACACACCACAGGTTTTAAATGTACCAGTCATAGAACTCTGGGTGTGATGTACGGGGCGGGGGAGACTCTGAATCCATTCAGGCCAATCGATCCTGATAGCCATGGCTCTTCGGGCGAGCGTTTTACCTCAGAGCTATATCCCGCTTCAATTGAAACGCACACATCACCCTGAGCACTTTGGGTATTTGGAACTCCTAGACAGACGGCACGTGTCTATGAATATATTCCACTCCTCAACAAGGTCAAGGTCGAGTCAAGGTTTATTAAACAATTCTCCTTTCTTCAGGACGTGAGACGTAGCCCAGTGGTAAAGCGTTCGCTTGATGCGTGGTTGGTCAAGGATCGATCCCCGTCGGTGGACCCATTGGGCTATTTCTCGTTCCAGCCAGTGCTCCACAACTGGTGTAACAAAGGCCGTGGTATGTACTATCATGTCTGCCGAATGGTGCATATAAAAGTTATTTTGCTTAGATTTTATTGTTTTCATTATTCATTTCCGTACATCCGAAATGTTTTATTATCTACTAATAAAATCCCTCTCCGTTATTAGGTGTAAGTTTTTAAATTGCCCATTAGTATTCTGTCCCGGACCAGACCACTGGCTATCCAAAGGCCGGACCCAGGATGGACATGTCCGAAACCGTTGTGGTATAGGGTTAAATTACTCTCTCTCTCTCTCTCTCTCTCTCTCTCTCTCTCTCTCTCTCTCTCTCTCTCTCTCTCTCTCTCTCTCTCTCTCTCTCTCTCTCTCTCTCTCTCTCTCTCTCTCTCTCTCTCTCTCAAAGGCAGAGGCGGGGGAAGGGGGTAGGGGGTAGGGGGTTGAATCACGATTCACCGGAAAATACATTAAACCACTAAATGACCCAGCAAAAGTACACTCCATTCAATTTGCCCCAAAACGTGCCCACTCAACTAAATACATACACGTCGTTACCCGCTTGTGCTCAACGTGTACGGTATGTTGGTAAGTAGTCATAAATTAAAAATAAATACATTAAAAAGCATTCTGAGTGTAATGATAAAGCAATACATGTCCCTTACTGGGTCCAAGAAGGAAGGAAGGAAATGTTTTATTTAATGAATCACTCAACACATTTTATTTTACGGTTATATGGAAAGAAAGAAGGAAACGTTTTATTTAATGAATCACTCAACACATTTTATTTTACGGTTATATGGAAAGAAAGAAGGAAACGTTTTATTTAATGAATCACTCAACACATTTTATTTTACGGTTATATGGAAAGAAAGAAGGAAATGTTTTATTTAATGAATCACTCAACACATTTTATTTTACGGTTATATGGAAAGAAAGAAAGAAATGTTTTATTTAATGAATCACTCAACACATTTTATTTTACGGTTATATGGAAAGAAAGAAAGAAATGTTTTATTTAACGACGCACTCAACACATTTTATTTACGGTTATATGGCGTCAGACATATGGTTAAGGACCACACAGATTTTGAGAGGAAACCCGCTGTCGGCACTATATGGGCTACTCTTCCGATTAGCAGCAAGGGATCTTTTATTTGCACCATCCCATAGACAGGATAGCACATACCACGGACTTTGATGTACCAGTCGTGGTGCACTGGCTGGAGCGAGAAATAGTCCAATGGGCCCACCGACGGGGATCGATCCCAAACCGACCGCGCATCAAGCGAACGCTTTACCACTGGGCTACGTCCCGCCCCGGATCCAAAAACGTTTCGTATTGTTTTAAATTAAAGGGTCACAACTCCGTCAAAAATGGGTGAATCGTCATGAAAGTAAAACATGATCTGTAACAGTACATGATACAGCTGTGCATAAACGTTCAGCTCAATATCTCAAGGCATTGTGAAAAAAGATCCGGAAAACTATATGTGGGAGTCTGTCGGACATACATACAGACAGACAGACAGACAGACAGACGGACGGACGGACGGACAGACAGACAGACAGACAGACAGACAGACAGACGGACGGACGGACGGACGGACGGACGGACAGACAGACAGACAGGACGGAGATAAAACCTATAGTACCCTCCGGTTGGACCGGTTGGAGACTAATAAATAAAAACACACCTTCCTTCACGTTTAGTGGAGAACTGGTAGGAATAGTAGAAAAGCCCATATAGCAAAGTCCAGTGTGTTGATATACTTATTATCTGTACCTAAAGACAACACAATGATTGGATGGATGGATGGATGGATGGATGATTGAATAAAACAAATTTAATGAATGAAGCAATTAATTAAATAATGCCAGAACGAATTAACGAATGCTTAACGCCAGTACGGAACTAAAAATACCCTTGGAAACGGGTGCTAAACAATTGTACAAGGGAGGATGATACAAATCAATACACACATTCTAAAATTACTTCTAAAGTCAAACAGCTGTGATGTCACATTGTCATTAACCTATACCACAACAATATAACAAAATACCACCGAATACAATGTATGGAACCGAGGTTAACAACAAATATCAAGCACTCAATACCCCCGCCCCCCTTCCTCGCACCCCACCCCTCCGTTCAAAAACAGGTACATGGTCGTAGGAATGTTATGGACCAGAGGTATAACAAATCTAATACCAGGTACGCGTGCAGGACATTGTACAGGAGTGTCTAGACTGTGATGATATAAGTTTTTAAGTGTGTGTGTGTGTGGGGAGGGGGGGGGGGGCAGTGTTGGGGTGCGAGGGCGTCGAGTCATACTTCCCCAGAAAATACATTAAACAAAACAAATGCTTGGAACAGGGGAGGATTATCGAAATTGTTTGTTGTGTAGGGATCCAGTTATGCTTCCCTGAAAAATATATTTAAAAAAAAGATTGCTAGGAGTAGGGATGGGGGTTCGAATACTCAATACACCACCACCACCTATAGCTTAATTAAAATACACATGTGCGCCTGAATACTCAATACACCACCACCACCTATAGCTTAATTAAAATACACATCTGCGCCTGAATACTCAATACACCACCACCACCTATAGCTTAATTAAAATACACATCTGCGCCTGAATACTCAATACACCACCACCACCTATAGCTTAATTAAAATACACATCTGCACCTGAATACTCAATACACCACCACCACCTATAGCTTAATTAAAATACACATTTGCGCCTGAATACTCAATACACCACCACCACCTATAGCTTAATTAAAATACACATCTGCGCCTGAATACTCAATACACCACCACCACCTATAGCTTAATTAAAATACACATCTGCGCCTGAATACTCAATACACCACCACCACCTATAGCTTAATTAAAATACACATCTGCGCCTGAATACTCAATACACCACCACCACCTATAGCTTAATTAAAATACACATCTGCACCTGAATACTCTATATACCACCACCACCAATAGCTTAATTAAAATACACAAAAGCATGGAAATGGAAACGCGCACGTACGCACACACATGCACATACAAAAATATTCTCCAGAAACGTGACTAGTTCTGAACCGTTTCTGTGTAACCGCAAAACGTCTATTGAAAATGCACAATTCTATTACTGTTATGTTATCCATGTGGTGAACCTGCTTTCCGAGTGACTTAAAAAATCAATATCTGACTACCACGGAGAGTCGAGATGTCTTTCGGGAACACACTGAACCGATTGTATCTCCTGTTAAAGCAAATGAATTTCTCTACGGCTTCCGGAACGGTTTCGTCTAAACTAACGGAACAATTCTCTACTCTTATTCAAGAGTTGAAAACCGGTAAACTGAAGTTTGTTTTGTACATAAAAAACACACGAGGAGATTGATTTATTAATCATCGGCTATTGGATGTCAAACATTTGGTAATTGTTACATAGACAAAGAGAAAACTCACTACATTTCCTGTTAGTACAAAAACGTGTGTTTTTTGTTTAATGCGACCATTAGCGCACATTGGTTTATTAATCATCGGCTATTGGATGTCAAACCTTTGGTAATTGTTACCTAGACTTAGAGAGGAAACACGCCACATTTTTTCCATTAGTACCAAACACGTTCTTTTTTTCTTCTTTTTTTTCCTTCTTTTTTTTAACGACACCACTAGAGAACATTGATTTATTAATCATCGGCTATTGGATGTCAAATATTTGGTAATTGTTATACAGACTTAGAGAGGAAACCCGCTACATTGTTCCATTAGTACCAAAAACGTTTCTTTTGTTTAACGACACCACTAGAGAACATTGATTTATTAATCATCGGCTATTGGATGTCAAATATTTGGTAATTGTTATACAGACTTAGAGAGGAAACCCGCTACATTGTTCCATTAGAAACCCGCACTACATTGTTCCATTAGTACCAAAAACGTTTCTTTTGTTTAACGACACCACTAGAGCAAACATTTGGTAATTTTGACATGTAGACTTAGAGACGAAACCCGCTACATTTTTCCATTAGTAGCAAGGGATCGTTTATTTGCATCATCTCACAGACAGGGTAGCACATATCATGGCCTTTGATAATATTACATCAGTCTTGAAACCGATGCACTGACATGTAACTATATAACGAATAATGTTAAAACTTATATTAAAACGTGTTATTGACTTATAATCTCTATGTAAGTAAAAAAAAAGGTTTATTAACAAATTACCATCAAATTATATAGATTAAATTTCACAGGAGGAAGATGAAATGCTAGAACAGCCAAAGCAGTACACAAAGACTAAAAGTAGAACTGTGCGTGTTTTACGTTGGATGTTACATCAGTTGCTTTCACTCCTGAAACTTGTGTATTTACTCTGAGTTAAAGGGGCAGATCCTAGTTTTTAAACACTAAGGCATATTTTTCGCTTTTAGAGCCGCTTATGATCACTCAAATCAAACTTTACATATATGTTATTGTTTAGACTATCCATTTCCGTACAACCGAAGTTTTTCTGGTCATCCTGATGTTTCTAATACCACACAACGCATATTTTATAATTTTAAAAATGCACGTGCGTCTAAGAAGTAACAGTTATGGAGTCGAGTTTTAGTCTATTTTTAACGGTATTTCACCGTTTCAACTTCACAGACTCTTTGTTTCACTCTCTTGTAATGTTATCCAAATGTGTTACAGGTTTGTAAGTTAACTAAACTTAGTGTCCATTTTTACGGGTTGAAACTAGGCTTTGTGTATTTAAAAAACGAAGTTATTTGAGTTAATAATATGTTTTTATATGAATTTTAACTGTATTTATTAGAAAGTTCTATAACAATTCACTGGTTCCTTTTTGACGAAATGGGCTATATGTTTTGCCTATCAGTGTCTGTACCAACAAGGTGTTTGTGGTCGTCCTACTGTTTGTAGTGACCCAAACCAGATTTTACCTTCTACTGATTTCGTACGTACGAAAACATATATATTGGGAAGTAAATGAAAAAATGACTGCTGAATGCATTAGCTCTTGACCGCAAACACATTGGATATACAGGCACTGGTATTCTGGACGAGAAAATGGATTTAATGTGTAATGTTAGTGGCCAAAAATGCTTTGTTAGTCGGAAACATTTTATAGTAGCTGTAAACTCGAGACAGTCCCTTTAAAGGGACATACCCTAGTTTTTAAACACTAAGACATATTTCTTACTATTAGAACTGAACTCATGCGTTACTTACATTTTATGGTTTAGATTATCCATTTCCGCACATTCGAAGTGTTTTTGGTCATCCTGGTGGTTTTAATATCACAAAATGCATTTCTCATATTTTTAAAAACGCACGTGCGTCTCAGAAGTTACAGTTATGGAGTCGAGTTTTAGTCTATTTTAGAGGGTATTTCACCATTTCAAAGTCACAGACTCATGTTTCACTCAATTGTAACTTTATCCAAATGTGTTGTAGGTTTGTAGATTAAACTAAACTTAGTGTTATATTTTCACGGGATGAAACTAGGGTATGTCCCTTTAAGCAAATTGCTGTAAATAATGTATAGGTTAACAATTAATAAACATGTACACATTTTTACAATAACTGAGGTCAGAGCTTTGGTGTGACTTGTATGAGATTTGTTCCGGCCTCGGTGGCGCAGTGGTTAAGCCATCGGACTAGAGGCTGGTAGGTACAGGGTTCGCAGCCCGGTACCGTCTCCAACCCAGAGCGCGAGTTCTTAAGGGCTCAGTGGGTAGGCGTAAGGCCACTACACCCTCTTCTCTCTCACTAATCACTAACCAACTAACAACTAACCCACTGTCCTGGACAGACAGCCCAGATAGCTGAGGTGTGTGCCCAGGACAGCGTGCTTGAACCTTAATTGGATATAAGCACGAAAATAGGTTGAAATGAAATGAGATTTGCTCAAACAGCTGCAAGTTAAACTCTTCGTTTTCTTTGAACTGAGCCAGATAACTTAAAGCCACTATGCCATGAAGAAGGTCAACATTCGTAGTAAAAACCACAATAAATTATTAAATGTGATAAAGTTCATAATTTATGTTTAAATTAACTTCAGCAAAGATAATTATTGTCATGTGTTGTAAGACTAATAAAGAAAACAGTAGCTTTTGTAAATACTGATCATTAACTATTACAGATATTGTATATCTCGTACGAAAATACAAAAAACGATGTTAAATGTCAGCGGCATTAAAAATTGATTGCAAACACATTTCACATCTCTCTTTCTGTCAGTCCCTCAGCCTCTGTCTCTATGTATGTGTGTCTTTGTCTTTGTCAATCAAATTTTGCGTTAAATAATTTTTGTATTCCCATAAAATATTTTCACGTGTATAGGAAACATCATATTTCTAAAATTTCATCAGAATTATCTTATATTATGCATATGTGTATGAGAGAGAGAGAGAGAGAGAGAGAGAGAGAGAGAGAGAGAGAGAGAGAGAGAGAGAGGAGAGAGAGAGAGAGAGAGAGAGAGAGAGAGAGAGAGAGAGACAGAGACAGAGACAGAGACAAAGAGACACCGACCGAGAGAGAGACAGAGAGACAGAGACACAGAGACAGACAGAGAAAAAGAGACAGACGGAGGGTATGAATATCAGTTAATAAATAACGTTTCCAGAATGAATAGTTTCAAAACAGTTCTATTACAACACTTAGTATTGTCTTACTCGAACAACCTCAACTCACTCATTAATGACATTACATTAGAAATAAAAAATATATATAGTATACATTACTAGCAATTATATCGACAAAACAAATCAATAACGGTGAATACAAAGTCAGATTAGTTTTCCGGCGCCCGGACAACCTCGTCAGTGGAAAACAATGCACTGTTCGGACGCGTTATGTGTATATTGATCTTAAGTTATATATACCTAACAGCAACACTAATCAATAAAGACAAATATTCGCCATATTAGAAACGCATCACAGAATACATGGCTGACTATGAACACGTGCACATTATTAGTGGCTGCATGGCATGGCATAGCATATGAATGAATGAATGACGCACGACGCATTCAAAATATTTGATTTACTGTTATATGACGTCAGACATGTGGTTAAGGACCACACAGATATTGAGAGAGGAAACCCGCTGTCGCCACTTCATAGGCTGCTCTTTTCGATTAGCAGCAAGGGATCTTGTATATGCACCATCCCACAAACAGGGTAGTACATACCACGGACTTTTATACACCAGTCGTGGTGCAATGGCGTGAACGAGAAATAGCCCAATGTGCCAACGGACGGGGATCGATCCCAGACCGACCGCGCATCAAGCGAGCGCTTTACCACTGGGCTACGTCCCGCCCCAAATGAATGAATGAATGAATGAATGAATGAATGTTTAACGACACCCCAGAATGAAAAATGCATGTATCGGCTACTGGGTGTCAAACTGGCATGGTATATATACATTTCATTTCAGCTTATTTTCGTGCTTATATCCAATTAAGGTCCAAGCACGCTGTCCTGGGCACACATCAGCTATCTGGGTTATCTGTCCAGGACAGTGAATTAGTTGTTAGGTGTTAGTGAGAGAGAAGAGGGTGTAGTGGTCTTACACCTACCCATCGTAAAAACTCGCTCTAGGTGGGAGCCGGTACCGGGCTGCGAACCCTGTAACTACCAGCCTTATGTCTGATGGCTTAACCACGACATAACCGAGGCCGGTAGATATAGATAATATTGCCCACCCACTACTACACACCGGGACAGGATTTAAGCTGAATCAGTTGAGTGCTCGCTTGAGGTGCTTGTGTCGCAGGATCGAACCACCTCGGTGGATCCATTCAACTGATTGGGTTTTTCTCGTTCCAACCAGTGCACCACAACTGGTCAAAGGCCATGGTATGTGCGTTCCTGTCTGTAAGAAAGTGCATATAAATAATGCCTTGCTGCTAATGAAAAACTGTAGCGGACTTCCTCTGATGATAAAGTGTCCGATTTACCAAATGGTTGACATCCAATAGCCGATGACGAATTAATCAACGTGCTCCAGTGGTGTCGTGAAAACAAAACTTTAACTATTAAACACCAGTGGTGTGTTCTGGAGGGCGAGCGCTCGCAAATAATTTGACTGGTACCATCATCTTCTATCACACCAGTCATAGGTGTTAGCCGCCAAAAAATATTTAATTAGTTGGGGTTTTTAATCTTGCGAGCAGACGTAACCTTAACCCTAACCCTACTGAACATGGCTCATCGGTACAGATATAATAAAACAAAGTTTCAACTTCAACAAGCATTGACTGTTTTTCATTCCAGTCAGTGCACCACCACTAGTATATCAAAGGCCGTGGTACATGTCAGTGCAAGCGCGGATCCAGTATGTTTTAATAGAGGGTGCTCAAAAGCCGGTATTGTTTTTTGTTTTAAATAGAATTTAAAGGGCCATAACAGGTGGACGGGATAATGTGCATTCTGTAATAAATATCGTTTGACCAAAAACAGGGGGACCTTGAATCTGCGCCTGAAAGGAGACGATATGCATGGGTGATTAAACCAATCACCATATTCATATTCAAGACGTGTCTCCTAAGCTCAAGGGCCATACCTGTGACAAAATGGGTAAATCACCATAAACGTTAAACTTGATTTGTAACCCAACATGATGAAGCTGTACACATAGTTTTAGCTCAGTACCTCAAAGGGGATTAATAAAACATATATATATATCTTTCTAATTCCACCGTCGTTAACTTCTCTCTCTCTCTCTCTCTCTCTCTCTCTCTCTCTCTCTCTCTCTCTCTCTCTCTCTCTCTCTCTCTCTCTCTCTCTCTCTCTCTCTCTCCCTCCTTCCTGTCACGACCATGCGTTTCTAATGTGGTTCAGCATCAATGAAAATACAGAAACCTCAACTGAACAGTTATTACATTTGGACATGATTGCAGATCGCAAATTGATCATAACGTTCTTGTGTTTGTTCTTTACAGCCGAGCAATGGCGGTCCCAGTCTGCGTGTTAAGACTCATTCTTCACCAGCTCATCAATTATACATATAGTTAGCAGTCGCAGGTATCTGACATCGGCCTCTTAGCTATGTTACAAGTGAGATGGGCTTCCCTCTTAGCTATGTTGCAAGCGAGATGGGCTTCCCTCTTAGCTATGTTACAAGCGAGATGCGTTTCTCTATTAGCTACGTTACAAGCGAGATGGGCTTCCCTCTTAGCTATGTTACAAGCGAGATGGGCTTCACTCTTAGCTATGTTACAAGCGAGATGGGCTTCCCTGTTAGCTATGTTACAAGCGAGATGCGTTTCCCTCTTAGCTATGTTACAAGCGAGATACGTTTCTCTATTAGCTATGTTACAGGTGAGATGGGCTTCCCTGTTAGCTATGTTACAAGCGTGATGGGCTTCCCTGTTAGCTATGTTACAAGCGAGATGCGTTTCCCTCTTAGTTATTTTACAAACGAGATGGGCTTCCCCGTTAGCTATGTTACAAGCGAGATGGGCTTCCCTGTTAGCTATGTTACAAGCGAGATGGGTTTCTCTATTAGTTATGTTACAAGCGCGATGGGCTTCCCTCTTAGCTATGTTACAAGCGAGATGGGCTTCCCTCTTAGCTATGTTACAAGCGCGATGGGCGTCCCTGTTAGCTATATTAGAAGCGAGATGGACTTCCCTCTTAGCTATGTTACAAGCGAGATGGACTTCTCTATTAGTTATGTTACAAGCGAGATGGGCTTCCCTCTTAGCTATGTTACAAGCGAGATGGGCTTCCCTCTTAGCTATGTTACAAGCAAGATGGGCTTCCCTCTTAGCTATGTTACAAGCGAGATGGGCTTCCCTGTTAGCTATGTTATAAGCGAGATGGGCGTCCCTGTTAGCTATGTTACAAGCGAGATGGGCTTCCCTCTTAGCTATGTTACAAGCGAGATGGGCTTCCCTATTAGCTATGTTACAAGCGAGATGGGCTTCCCTCTTAGCTATGTTACAAGCGAGATAAACAAATCTCTACTACACTAATATTGTTAGGTTAAATAAAGTAAATCTCTCTTCGTCTTTCTATCTCACTATCTCTCTCCTCTCTTCCTCTCTCTCTCACTATCTCTCTCCTCTCTCTCTCTCTCTCTCTCTCTCTCTCTCTCTCTCTCTCTCTCTCTCTCTCTCTCTGTCTGTTTGTCTCTCTCTGTCTGTTTGTCTCTCTCTCTCACTCACTCTCTCTCTCTCTCTCTCTCTCTCTCTCTCTCTCTCTCTCTCTCTCTCTCTCTCTCTCTCTCTCTCTCTCTCTCTCTCTCTCTCTCTCTCTCTCTCTGTCTGTCTGTCTGTCTGTCTCTGTGTCTATAACAGGAACATATAAAATGTGATGGGAATAAAAAGAGCCGTGATTGGAGGGGGGATGACATTAGTTTCCCCCTCCGGCTACTCCAGTAAGTCTGAATACCATACGTGCCTTATTAAACGTTTTCATTCTTCCCTAGAAAGACTCCAGAGTTCACCGCTGCAAAACCATAACCATTTCGTCAACAGTCATACCTAATGTCGAAATGACATCTGAACACCGACAAATGAGGCTTTGGTTAGGCAGACTGAAGCCCACAAAGCGCAGCTGGGAGTAACATTTTAATGAGATTGATCATAACATGTACTAGACCTCCTAGCTATTAAACAACTTTAATTAATGTCAAATACAAAGTAAGCGGATTTGGGATCGGTCAACAGAAAGACCTGGGTTGAGGACTTTCCCTATATATTTTACACACAGAGAGATATAGTTTTAATAAACAAGATTATAGAGACGTAAAATGTGTAAATATTTCCAGACAAAACAGAAAGAAACGTTAAGGGTTTAAGTTTATTTTGTTTATCGACTACTAGCGTACATTCGTTTATTAATCATCGGCTATTGGATGTCAAACATTTGGTCATTCTAACATATAGTCTTAGAAATGAAACATGCTACATTTTTCCATTAGTAGCAAAGAATTGCACTATTCCACAGACAGGATAGCACATACCACGGATTTTGAAATGCTAGTCGTGGTGCATTGCCTGGAACGAGAAATAATCAAATGGGACAACCGACAGGGATCAATCCTAAACTGACTGCGAATCACAGTTTTAATAAACAAGATTACAGAAACTTTAGAAATTTAAATATTTCCCAGACAAAATAGAAAGAAAACCAAAGATGGTGAATTAGTTACTCTTACATTAGTCAGCACTCGATTACTACCGGGGAAAGTAAAAAATAAAGAGTTAAAAAAAAACCTGTGAATGGTTAATGAATCTCAAAATATACTACAGCCTTAGGTCTAATAAATTAGAGTATACGTTTACTCAAAGAATGTCACAAATCCGCTGTTAATTGGAGATTATTCGAGTCGGCTAATCGTTTCCGCATTCAATGTAAAACCATGTTCAGAGTTAACAAAAAAAAAAAAAATGACGGCGTTTCTTCCGTTACCGTTTACCGCTGTGTATAAGAGCTTATGAATGAATTAATGGATGGATGGATGAATGAATGAATGAATGAATGAATGAATGAACGGATGAATGAATGGATGAATGAATGGATGGATGGATGGATGGATGGATGGATGGATGGATGGATGGATGCATGAATGGATGAATGAATGAATGAATGAATAGATGGATGGATGGATGGATGGATGAATGAATGGATGGATGGATGGATGGATGGGTGAATGAATAAATCGATGGATGGATGAATGAATGAATGTACATCGGCTATTAGGTATCAAACAATTATAAAAATATGATGACTAAATCAATATTAAAATTCTAAATTTTAATCAAAACACATTGCAAAGAGCTATGCAAAAAATACAACATTACAAATACGACGGTACGTAATTTACTATTTGGAATATAATTCTGTGTCTCTCGGATATTTCAACGCAAGCTTAGATCAGAATCGAAAAGATTAAAAGAAAACTTTTCTATCAAATGTATATTTTCTAGTTTGCTATAGATAACTGTATGACACTAAAGTATGACCTTCTTATCCGTCTACCCCGGCAATGGAACCACTTATAGTCAGTCCCAACCTGTTACAAGAATGCTTGGGGGGGGGGGGGGGAATAATTAAAGTTTGCTTTGTTTAACGACACCACTGGAGCACATTGATCCGAAGTGTCTCTGGTAATACCGGTGTTTCGTATACCACAAAGTGCATTTTTCATATATTTTAAAAACGCACGTACCTCTGAGAAGTAACGGTTATGGAAACCAAGCTGTAGTCTATCGTGTTTAATGGTATTTTCCCCTTTCAATATCACTCTGTTATGTACAACGTTATCCAAATGTATTATGGGTTTGTAGATTAACTAAACTTAGTGTTCATTTTACGGGTTTGACGTAGCCCAATGGTACAGCGTTCGCTTGATGCGCGGACGGTCTGGGATCGATCCCCGTCTGTAGACCCATTGGGCTATTTCTCGCCCCAGCCAATGCACCACGACTGGTATACCAAAGGCCGTGGTATGTGCTATCCTGTCTGTGGGATGGTGCATATACAAGATCCCTTGCTGCTACTCGAAAAGAGTAGCCCACAAAGCGGGTTTTCTCCCTCAATATCTGTGTGGTCCTTAACCATATGTCCAACGCCATATAAGCGTAAATAAAATGCCTTGAGTGTGTCGTTAAATAACACATTTCCTTCCTAGTGTTAATTTTCATAGATTAAAACGACCTGTCGTGGCACCCACTTCAGCTTCCGGGACAATCTGACTAGGCTAGAGTTAATAGTAGTTGTTGTAGTTGTTAGCGAGCGAGAAGTCAGTGTAGTGTCCTTACATCCTCCCCATCTGAGCTGTTGTGATCACTTAAAACCGGCCTCGAGGGTGGCGTGGATAAGGCATCGGACATAAGGCTGGTAGGTACAGAGTTCGCAGCCCGGAACCGGCTCCCATCCAGAGCGAGTTTTAAAGACTCAGTGAGTAGGTGTAAGACCCATATACCCTCTTCTCTCTCTCACTAACCACTGACAACTAACCCACTGTCCTGGATAGAGAGGCCAAATAGCTGAGGTGTGTGCCCAGGACAGCGGGCTTGAACCTTAATTGGATATAAGCACGAAAATCAGTTCAAATGAATGAATGAATGAATGAATGAATGAATGAATGAATGAATGAATTAATTAATTAATTAATTAATGACTTAAAGTCACAGACCCAACACTATGACGTATTTTTCACTATTAAAGCCGTTTTTGATAATTTAAATTAGAAGTAGTTACATTTAATATTTAGAAAATTCATTTCCATGCCCCTCAAGTGGTTCTGGTTCTGGCTTTTGTAATACCCTAAAATGTCTTTTTTTATAATTCTAAAAACGCACGAAAAATAACGAAAATTGCCCAACAGGCCCACCGACGGGGATCGATCCTAGACTGACCACGCATAATGTCAGCGCTTTACCAGTGAACTACGTCCCGCCTTCACCCGACACTAATTGTAATTGTAATTGTCGTTTTATCGTTATGTTGCCACAAATACGCCACGTGTTTAAGCGGCTTTAGCTACCTTCCGCACTTCCAGTGGTTTGTGACTGTAAATAAGTACATGTATACAAGACTTTATTGAATGCGTACATCTTACTAATTTGCCAGCCTTAGTTAATGTTTGTTTTGTTTAATGACACTACTAGAGCACATAGACTATTAAATGTCAAACATTTGGTAATTTTGAGATATTATATAGTCTTCGAGAGGAAACCTGCTACATGTTTCCATTAGTAGCAAGGGATCTTTTATATGCATCATCCCACAGACAGGATAACACATACCACGGCATTTGATATACTAGTCGTCGTGTACTGGCTAGAGCAAGAAATAGCTAGACGGGGACCAATCGTAGACCGATCGTAGACCGATCGCGATAAATGCATAAATAAAAGCATCTATTGAATAGGAAAGGAAAGGAAATGTTTTTATTTAACGACGCACTCAACACATTTTAATTACGGTTATATGGCGTCAGACATATGGTTAAGGACCACACAGATACTGAGAGAGGAAACCCGCTGTCGCCACTTCATGGGCTACTCTTTCCGATTAGCAGCAAGGGATATTTTATATGCACCCTCCCACGGACAGGATAGCACATACCACGGCCATTGTTATACCTATTGAATATATGCAATTTAGTAACCTGTCAGCCTTAGTGAATAGTGTCAACAGATTTACAGACATTACATGTGATTAGATGCTGGGTCGGGGTGTAGTCTAGTGGTAGTGTCTGAGGTACGATGGGTTCTGAGATCGATCGCCCTAGATGAACTCAGGCTGTTCCCCGTCCCACTTAGTGCCCTACATCTGGCATATCAGTACAATCTCGTTGGGTCGAACTCGGAAGGGTCGATACACCGCAACGCTCGAACCAAAAACGAAATCCCGAGTTACATTCAGACGATGTTGACCGAATGGTTAGGTCGAACTACCCGATGGGTCGAACACGTTCTCAAGCACCGACGGGGTTCGAGCCAACGGGATTCAACTACATATACTAGTATATATATATATATATATATATATATATATATATATATATATATATATATATATATATATATATATATATATATATATATTATATATATATATATATTATATATATATATAATATATATACTGAGAGGCATAAATAACGCAATGGGTATTTCACCGATATTTTCTTATAGAAATATTATGTCATCAGGCAAATGACATACTGGTAACAATTGTAACTGATACTATTGTTTAAATATGTACTTTGTAAGGCAGTGACCACGGCTCCCCAACCTGTTCACTGTCTATGTTCTGGGGGCAATAAATCTTAAAAAACAAACCCCCCCCCCCCCCCCCCAAAAAAAAAAAAAACCCAACCCCAAACAATTGTAACTGAAAGAAGATATTGTTCAAATCGGGATTTTTAAAAAATAAAATGTGGTTTTAAACGAAAAACACAACTGTTTTTTTTTGGCAATAAAACTGAAATTTTTTAACATTACTTACCATAGCATATTAAAAAAAGACAGAAAACACAAAAAATGGTTGCTTTTATAGGGAGACGAGAGCAGGCAATGCACATGCAAAACGATTTTCATTAGCAATGCTGTATTGTTGTAATAAACACACCAGTTATACTTTTTGCTGAAAACTCATTTTACTCAATTGTTTTTCTGATTTGAACAAAATCCTCTTTCACTTGCAATTATTACTAATATGTTATTTGTCCGCATGCTTAATATATGTGATTTGACATTTTTATAAGAGATTATTCAGTGAAATACCCATTGCGTTATTTATGCCTCTCAGTATATATATAATTATTATAATTATTATTATTATTTTCTTACTTTCCTTACTGCACACATAATTACTATATCAGGATCCACTTGCGATATATGCCAATAGATTTACCGACGGATTTTGCGATCGGTTGCATCCAATTTGCTGCACGTGAAGCTCTAATTGTGCTGTACAAACATTATATAATCGACACACCACGGTCTGGTATGTACAGGACTTTGAAGGAGGACAACGACCGGCAATCAATAAGTCATTGCGAGAAGCCGGCAACCACTGAGTATGATTAACAAGGAGATTAAATCGCAGGAAAATGTGTCATTAAATTTGGCGGAAAATAACAATAAAAAAAAAAAAACCAACAAAGAAGAGAAAAACACAACTAATCCAGACATCATTTTCAAGAGGCTTAGAAAAGTTTGTTTTGTTTAACGACACCATTAGATCACATTGATTTATTAATCATCGGCTATTGGATGTCAAACATATGATAATTTTGACAAAGTTATAGAGAGGAAACCCACTACATTTTTCCATTAGTAGCAAGGGATATTTTATATGCACCATCCTACAGACAGGATAGCACATACCACGGCCTTTGATATACCAATCGTGGTTTACTGGCTGTGACGAGAAATCGCCCTTAGAGGTTTGTGCTTTAATGTGATAATTTAACCCTAGACATTCTGAAAGTGTTATAATAGGTATCATAGAACCCCCGTTGATTATATAAAGGTTTTTGTTGTTGTTGTTGTTGTTGTTTGTTTGGTTGTTGTTGTTGTTGTTTTTTTGCTTAATGACACCACTAAAGCATGTTGCATGTCACCGGCTATAGGATGTAAAACATTTGCTAATTCTGACATATAGTTTTAGAGCGGAAACCCGCTAAATTTTCTTATTAGTAGCAAGTGATCTTTTATATGCACCATCCGACAGACAGGATAGCACATACCACGGCCTTTGATATACCAGTTGTGGTGCACTGGCTGGAACGAGAGATAGCCCAGTGAGTCAGTCCACCAGCGCTTTACCACCCGGGTACGTTCCGCCCCCAAAATATATAGAGCTACCAAAATCCACATAGTTGACTATAGAATACGCAGGTAGGGCGTGAGTAATACTGTTAGAAATTATCACATCAGAGTAATATATATACTTATTGCTGGCTTACTGAGATGGATATGATTGCAGAACATTGCGATGCATGCCTGTTTCATCATCCCGTGGATATTAGGTACGTTTGTTTCCTCAGTTTTAAGACTAATTCCTGACGTGACGCGTAATAGTATTACGTAACCACCGGCTCGCCAGAGGGCGTATTCAGTGGGATCGAACAAAATGGCTGCGCCCGTTATATATAATAGCCGTCACACATAAACCGCTTTATTAATGAAATATACCAATACACTTGTTGATGTTAAGCAATAATGTGCATTATATATCGTTCAATATGCCTACCAGTTCAAAAGCTTTGCTTAAGCATTCCTTTAACAAGAAAGAGTGACTGCAAGCGTAGACCAGTGGTAAAGCGCTCGCCTGACGCGCGGTCAGTCTAGGATCGATCCCCGTTGGTGGGCCCATTGAGCTATTTCTTATTCCAGCTAGTGCACCACGACTGGTATATCAAAGGCCGTGGTATGTGCTATACTGTCTGTGGGATAGTGCTAGCAAAAGATCCCTTGCTACTGATTGAAAAAAACAACAACAAAAAAACAACAACAACGTCGCGTGTTTCCCCTCTAAGACTATATGTCAGAATTACCTAAATTTAATGTTTGATAGCCGATGTTTAATAAATTAATATGCTCTGGTAGTATCATAAAACAAAACAAACCTTAACTTTTGACTTTTATTCCCACATTACATGTTTGTACTGTACGACACTGCGAAACAAAGGTTGACTGGAATTCGGTCTACACTTATCCCAGTGTACCCAGTGATCCCTTGCTATTTTTTTCTCACAGCATTTTATAATGATTTATTTTAATGAACTCGTCTGCAACTGCATTTGAGCGAGAAGTGGATAAGTGGCTGGTTGTCGTCTGAATTGCGATGGGCCGTAGAAGCGACTGCCCCCGGTGGTTGTTTCCCGTCTCCACCGATCCCCCACAAGTCAACTGGTACATAAAAAAGAGGCCCAGTTATGTGCTATCCTGCAAGAAATTACGCTACAGGTTCTATTTGATTATAATCCTACGAGACTTTTGCACATTCAAGAGCACCAGAACCAACCCTCGTCCGCTAGTAGCTACCGAACACAGTCTGGCTGCTTGTGCTCCATTGCACATGCCAGCGCAGGCGATCCCCTTCTCCCACTCCCACCCCCATCCCAAACATGTTCCTGTCCTGTCGGAAGAGCCAGTGAAAGTCGACACCTGCGTCCATGACAGGCGTGCGCTTACAATAGCTTATTCTGAATGTGCACGTTAAATCATATGACCTGACGTGACCTGCTATACTGCAGCGGCCTCGGTGGTGTAGTGGTTAAACCATCGGACATAAGGCTGGTAGGTTTTGGGTTCGCTTCCTGGTACCGGCCCCCACCCAGCACGAGTTTTAACGACTCAGCTGGTAGGTGTAAGACCACTACATCGACTTCTCTCTCACTAATCGGAGCGAGTTTTAACGACTCAGTGGGTAGGTGCGAGACCACTACATCGACTTCTCTCTCACTAATCTGAGCGAGTTTTAACGACTCAGTGGGTAGGTGTGAGACCACTACATCGACTTCTCTCTCACTAATCTGAGCGAGTTTTAACGACTCAGTGGGTAGGTGCGAGACCACTACATCGACTTCTCTCTCACTAATCTGAGCGAGTTTTAAACGACTCAGTGGGTAGGTGTGAGACCACTACATCGACTTCTCTCTCACTAATCTGAGCGAGTTTTAACGACTCAGTGGGTAGGTGTGAGACCACTACATCGACTTCTCTCTCACTAATCTGAGCGAGTTTTAACGACTCAGCTGGTAGGTGTCAGACCACTACACCGACTTCTCTCTCACTAATCTGAGCGAGTTTTAACGACTCAGTGGGTAGGTGTGAGACCACTACATCGACTTCTCTCTCACTGATCTGAGCGAGTTTTAACGACTCAGTGGGTAGGTGTGAGACCACTACACCGAATTCTCTCTCACTAACAACTAACCCACTGCCCTGAACGGACAGTCCAGATAGCTGAAGTGTGTGCCTAGGAGAGCGAGCTTGAACGTTAATTGGATATAAGCACGAAAATAACTTGAAAAGACAAGAATGCTATCCTATCCAAGGATAAGTGCATATAAAATTGTAAAGGCTACTTGTTCGCATCCCTGCACCGGCTCCCACATAGTTTTAACGGCTCTGTGAGGAGGGCAAGACTACACCGACTTCATTTTCACTAAGCACTAACAACAAAACATTAACCCCTGTTCTGGACACACAGTACAGATATGTGATGTGTGTGTACAGGTCAGCGTGCTTGAACCTAAATTGTATGCAAGAAAACAAAATGGAATGAGCCTGTAATTTTGGTGTTTTTAAAGCAATTGTTTGACTTGTAAAGATACGGGGGTGGGGGGGACTTAAATGTAATTCTTCCTTTGTTTAAGGACATCACTAGAGCACATTGATGTATTAATTATCGGCTGTTGCATGTCAAACGTTTGGTAATTCTGACAGACTTAGCCGAAACCCGCGAACGTTTTCCATTAGTAGCAAGGGATCTTTTGTTTTAATTTTCACACAGACAGGATAGCACATACCCCGGCATTTGATATATCACTCGTGGGACAATGGTTAGAATTTGACAAAAACCCAAAGTATGGGTTCACCGAGGTGATTCGATCCTACAAGCCAAGCGCCTCACGCGAGTGCCCTACCAACTGAACTAAATCCCAGCTCTAATGGTTGGGGAAAACGCACTCACGAATGTCTATATTTTTGAGAGAAGACTAAAGAGCGATGGGCTTGTACCATCTACATGTGATGTATTATTTGACCCGGTACATGTAGACGGGAAACTGGACGTGTAGAAATGCTTCAAATTACACCATAGAAGGAAGGAAGGAAGTAAATGTTTTATTTAACGACGCACTCAACACATTTAATTTACGGTTATAAGGCGTTGGGCATATGGTTAAGGATCACACAGATATTGAGGGAGGAAACCCGCTGTCGCCACTTCATGGGCTACTCTTTTCGATTAGCAGCAAGGGGTCTTTTATAAGCACCATCCCATAGACAGGATAGCACATACCATGGTCTTTGATGTACGAGTCGTGGAGCACTGGCTGCAGCGAGAAATAGCGCAATGGGCCCACTGACGGGGATCGATCTCAAACCGACCGCGCATCAGCAAGCGCTTTACCACTGGGCTACGTCTCGCCCATGTTACAAGAAGCTTCATATGTGTAGCATGGCATGTGCGAGTTGTATATAAAGTTAACGTTTATATTGTTCACAACACTACTAGAGCATATTGCAACTAGTGGGGAAAAGGGTAGTGCGTTTCCTCTATATGACTATATGTCAAAATTACCAAATGTTTAACATCCTATAGCCGATGATTAATACATCAATGTGGTCTAAAGATGTCGTTAAACAAAACGAACTTTAACTTTATTGCCAACAATTATAACACTCAGTTATATAAAATCAGTTAAATGTATTATTTCTTCTTCTCATATCCTTGTTACAACTACAGACCGGTAGTTATTTTCGTTCTTATATCCAATTAAGATACACGCACGCTGTCCTGGGTACACGCACCTCAGCTATCTGGACAGAGGGTTAATGTTTAGTTCTTAGTGGTTAGAGAGAGAGAGAGAGAGAGAGAGAGAGAGAGAGAGAGAGAGAGAGAGAGAGAGAGAGAGAGAGAGAGAGAGAGAGAGAGAGAGGTGTAGTAACCTTACAGCTACCAACTGTGTCGTAAAAACTCGCTCTGGGTGGGAGCTGGTACCGAGCTGCGAACCCAGTACCTATCAGCCTTATGTCCGATAGCTTAACCACGTTTTTCCATGGAAAGGAAAGGAAATGTTTTATTTAACGACGCACTCAACACATTTTATTTACGATATAAATGTTTGACATCCAATAGCCATATAGGCGTCCGACATACGGTTAAGGACCACACAGATATTGAGAGAGGAAACCCGCTGTCGCCACACCATGGGCTACTCTGTCCGATTAACAGCAAGGGATCTTTTATATGCAACATCCCACAGAGAGGATAGTATATACCACGGCCTTTGATATGCCAGTCGTGGTGCACTGGCGTTTTTCCACGGAGTTCAGTCCATAAACGTGTACGTTGGTTAGTGTTTACACTGTAACTATATTTGCATGTTTATGTGATATATCGGTCGTAGTCTATGACTTTGGGAATATGACAGAAATCTCACGAACGCGAACCGAGTCAGAAATCAACCTGTTTTGTAATACAAGTGCACGTTTCGAACATATGCAGCACGCGAACCTTTCCAACATAATATGCAACACGTGAGTATATGCTGGTGGAAAGAAGTTAAGGGGGTTACATAAACAGTAACAGCAAAGATTAAGTTTGTTTTGTTTAACGACACCACTAGAGCACATTGATTTATTAATCATCGGCTATTGGATGTCAAACATTTGGTAATTCTGACATATAGTCATCAGAGGAAACCTGCTACATTTTCTTAATGCAGCAAGGGATCTTTTATATGCACTTTCCCCACAGACAGGATAGCACATACCACGGACTTTGACCAGTTGTAGTGCACTGGTTGGAATGAGAAAAAATCCAATAAGTTGAATAGATCCACTGAGGTGGTTCGATCCTGTAATGCAAGCACCTCAAACGAGCACTCAACCGACTAAGCTAAATTTCGCCCCTAACAGCAAAGAGTGACCGCAAGCAAAGTATTCGTCCACAATGTGAAGACATTGAAGAAGAAGTTTGCTTTGTTTAACGACACCACTAGAGCACATTTATTTATTAATCATCGGCTATTGAATGTCAAACATATAGTCATTTTTACACAGTCACAGAGAGGAAACCCGCTATATTTTTCCATTAGTAACAAGGGATCTTTTATAGGCACCATCTCACAGACAGGATAACACATACCACGGCCTTTGATACACCAGTCGTGGTGCACTGGCTGGAACGAGAAATAGTCCAATGGGCCCACCGACGGGGATCGATCCCGGACCGACCGAGCATCAAGCGGACGCTTTACCATTGGGCTACGTCCCGCCCCGTGAAGACATTGAAGTCTTAGACCCGTGACAATGGAAACTTTGAAAACGAAAATGAAAGTTTGGTTAATCTACAAAATGTATAATGAATGAATGAATAAATGTTTAACGACACCCCAGCACGAAAAATACATCGGCTATAATTGGGTGTCAAACTATGGTAATGCAAATAAATAAAGTGATGATCAACATCAATATAAAAATTCAAGACTTAAACAAAAACAGTGTAAAGAACTGTGCAAAAACACAAATATCACAGAATTTTACGGATACTGAATTTTACTCAAAACTTCAATTTGTGCTGTATTGGCCATTCTCAAAGAGAATGTTACACCCCTGCACCACGACGAGGTTACAGCACACGCAGGGGCTACAAAATGTAAACACATCTGTATAAAGTCACAATGAAGTGGAATAAGAGTCTGTGACGTTGAAATGGGTGAAACCTTCTAAATATATATGTTAGAGCTAATGTCCATAACCGTTACTTCTCAGAGGTAATTGCGTTTTTACAATTATGAAAAAGAAACACAATTTCGCGATATTATGAACACCGTGATGACCAGAAACACTCGGATGTATGGAACTGAATAATGTATAAACTGTATGTAATGTCTTGATTCCAATTATAGCAAATGGATCTAACAGTTAAAATATGCGGTAGTGTTTACAAAATGGTTTCTGTTATTTTAACAATGTTTGTTTTTTGTGTTTAACGACACCACTAGAGCACATTGAATTGTTAATCATCGGCTATTGGATGTCAAACATATGGTCATTTTGACACAGTCATAGAAAGGAAACCCGCTACATTTTTCCATTAGTAGCAAGGGATCTTTTATATGCTCCATCCCACAGACAGGATACCACATACTAAGCCCTTTGTAATATCAATCGTGGTGCACTGACTGGAACGAGACATATCCCAATGGGCCCACCGACGGTGATCGATCCTAGACCGACCGCCCATCAAGCGAGCGCTTTACCACTGGGCTACATCCCTACCCCCTTTTTAACGAAGTTACTGATATTCAATTCCGTATTATAATTATGGTATAATAAATTAAATTTTATCTCTTTTAATACCAATTGTTCCCAAATTTCTTTTAATATGCTGGAGGGGGTGGGGAGGGGGGGGGGGGTCATAAGTGGGTCACACCAACAATAACAAGAAACCCTCATCCATAGTGTCAGGAAATTAACCAAGTTACTTACATTCAATCCCAAATTAGGTGTACTGATATTCAGTCTCACATTACTGATATTCAGTCTCACATTACTGATATTCAGCCTCACATTACTGACATTCAGCCTCACATTACTGACATTCAGTCTCACATTACTGATATTCAGCGTCACATTACTGACATTCAGCGTCACATTACTGACATTCAGTCTCACATTACTGATATTCAGCGTCACATTACTGATATTCAGCGTCACATTACTGATATTCAGCGTCACATTACTGACATTCAGTCTCACATTACTGATATTCAGTGTCACATTACTGACATTCAGTCTCACATTACTGATATTCAGCGTCACATTACTGATATTCAGTGGCACATTACTGATATTCAGCGTCACATTACTGACATTCAGTGGCACATTATTGATATTCAGCGTCACATTACTGATATTCAGCGTCACATTACTGATATTCAGCGTCACATTACTGATATTCAGTGGCACATTACTGATATTCAGCGTCACATTACATAAGACGCTAATAGTAACTGGACTGTGGTCTACAAGGGCGGGACGTAGCTCAGTGGTACAGCGCTCGCCTGATGTGCGATCGATCTAGGATCGATTCCCGTCGGTGGGCCCACTGGACTATTTCTCGTTCCAGTCAGTGCTTCACAACTGGTGTAACATAGGCCATGGTATATACTATCCTGTCTGTGTGATGGTACATATAAAAGATCCCTTGCTGCTAGTCGAAAAGAGTAGCCCATGAAGTGGCGACAGCGGATTTCCTCTATCAATATCTGTGTGGTCCTTAACCATATGTCCGACGCCATATAACCGTAAATAAAATGTGTTGAGTGTGTTGTTAAATAAAACATTTCGTTCCTCCCTTCTTTGGTCTACAATACCAGCAATTCCATAATTTGTTTCTCTCAGTATACTGCAGTAGCAGACGACACCAATAATAACAAACACGGGGAGGCGGAGAAGAGTCGGAGAAGGTTAGAAATAGGGGAACTGCAGACAGCGAAGGGGTTGACGTTTTGCATGAGACGTTTTGCATGAGACGTTTTGATTTGTAAATTAACTAAAATAAACTGAGGAGTTCCATCTCTAAGATACACGTTCAGGACAGCAATGTCCCAACAGACGTCTGCAGATACCAGCAACTGGAGAAGAAATTAATGTATTAATTCGCCTTCTGACGGAGGGTGGGTGGTGCGTTATCGTCGACGGTGTGGGGTGGGATGGAAAAGAGGGTTGCTATGTCGCTGTGTCTCTCAAAGTATGCTTACAAACAACCACTTTACGTGTGGAATAAGATGCATTATGTTTGTCACTTAAGTTTTATGCTTTATGAATATATGAATAAAACAATTTCTGTGCATGCATAAGGAATTGATGAGCGATCTGCAAGCCTGTAACACCACCATTACCATATCCAACAATAAGCACCACCATCTTCATCGTCGTCATCATTATCATCATCATCATCTTCATCATCACGGCAGACACCAAAAAGCACTACAATAGCAACCACAACCACCACCAAACACTAAAGTAACCACAACCACCACAACCACAACCACCACCATTATCATTACTCATTATCATCAGATCTGACCACTACTATCGTCGCCCTCATCACCAACACAACCGCCATGGTGGTACCACCATCACAGGTATCACTACCTTCATCAACACTATCACTAATATTATCATCAGCAGCAGCATCAGCACCATCATCAACAGCAGCATCAGCATCATCATCACTAACAGCAACAACAACAACAGCAGTAAAACGATTTCATATCCCCACCACCACCAGCTACAATAGTGACTGCGACAATCATAGACTAATTATAGTAAGGCTTCAATAATTAGTTATTTAGTATATAGATGTTAAAGATAGAAAACCAAATACTCACAGTTCCATCAGATGTCGTAGATACATCCAGCTTCACGTTATCCGAGCCTCCTAGAAAAATGAGCACCATAAACGATGAAGCAATACACTCCAGCGTGCAGTACATACTGCGCTTAATTAACCTTGATATATTTTCACTCACTACTTTACTCCGTGAAAAAAACAAAACAACGTAGAATCGTACAAAGTAGTCGATATAGTTACACTAAGCAGACGATAGAAAAAAAATTGGAGGAATAAACAGCAGACGAGAGCGAAAAGACCGATAGTCAAGTTCCCGCACTGGAATGTGTATAATAATAATAATATTGAATCGCTTGTGCACTTTCGCCTTTTTTTTCTCTCTCTCTCTCTCTTTCTCCCAATGCAAGTTGTTACTATTGAGGTCAGTTTCTTCCGCTTATGTTTCAGTGAGAAATTAATTCCGAGGGTTGTAGGAAAAGCCGGTAGAATGTGGTGTTAATGCGAACCCTCTGCGTGTGTCTGGCTGAATTTCCTACAGCACGCTGCATACGCTCTGCGGATCTGTTAACAATAACGTAGGCTTCCTGCAAGTGTTTTGTTAAATACGCGCCGGCCTCAGTATATAATGAGGTCGAGCCGATATGTATCGGAGTATAATATTCTCGTATAGAAAGCAGACGGAGTGTTGTCCCACATTTTCGTAAGTCTGTGTATATTAAAATTCGTAACAACTCGTAAAGGTCAGATCGAATTTTTCTATATATGGCGTTAACCTCCCGTGGATAAAAACCTGTATGGTCCGCGACATGGTGTTTAATATAGTACACTGTGTAAGGTCACAGTTGAAACAAGGGAGATAACTAAGAGACGGGGAAAAGAAATGAAGGTTGTTTTAAAAGGCATCCCAGGACACTTAAACTAAGGTTAATGTTTAGTGTCCCCAGTGGTTCAGTGGTGACGTCATCGGACTTGAGGCTGGTAGATACTGGGTTCGCATCTCGGTGTCGGCTCATACCCTGAGCACGATTTACCGACTCACTAACCGCTAACAACTATTAATTCTTGTCCTGAACACATTGCTCTGAGGTGTGTGTGTGCCCATGACATCGTGCTTGAACCATAATTGGATATATGTTAAAGTTTGTTTTGCTTAACGACACCACTAGAGCATTTTTGATTTATTACTCATCGCAATTTAATGTCAAATGTTAACATTTGGTAATTCTGACATAGTGTTAGAGAGGAAACTCGCTGTATTTTCCATTAGTAGCAAGGGATCTTTTATATCCACCATTTCACAGATAGGATAGCACATACAACAGTCATTGATATACCAGTCGTGGTGTACTGGCTGGAACGAGAAATTGCGCAATGGGTCCACCGACGGGGATCGATCCCAGACCGACCGCGCATCAAGCGAGCACTTTTTCACTAGCCTACGCCCCTTGGACATAAGAAAAGTAAAGTTTGTTTTATTTAACGACGCCACTAGAGCACATTGATTTTTTATCTTATCATCGGCTATTGGACGTCAAACATATGGTCATTTTGACACTGTTTTGAAGAGGAAACCCGCTGTCGCCACATAGGCTACTCTTTTTTCGACAGGCAGCAAGGGATCTTTTATTTGCGCTTCCCACAGGCAGGATAGCACAAACCATGGCCTTTGTTGAACCAGTTATGGATCACTGGTCGGTGCAAGTGGTTTACACCTACCCATTGAGCCTTGCTCACTCAGGGTTTGGAGTCGGTATCTGGATTAAAAATCCCATGCCTCGACTGGGATCCGAACCCAGTACCTACCAGCCTGTAGACCGATGGCCTGCCACGACGCCACCGAGGCCGGTTGGACATAAGAAAATCAAGTTCAAACAAAAGATAGTGTCAAAACATAAAGTATTGCCGACGCGCATGCGCGGTTCAGCATTTTTAATTTTAAGCCCACTAAATGAAAACACTATTTTATATATATATATATATATATATATATATATTAAATGTGTACAAAATCTAACCAGAGCAATCATTTATTACATTATTTATTTCCCATGCTCACTGACAACACTTGATTTCAACATAAATAGAGAATATATGTTCATGCCAGAAAATATACATTTTTAATAAACCTATTCTTAATTAAAATAAATTATGCACTCAAATTTATTTACAATTATTCCGAATGGATGATGTCTACTCTTCACTACAGAAGGGTATAAAAATGCATCACCCCTTCTAACAAATCTTATATTATAGGCGTACGGGCTCCCATCCCCATAGAGGTGGGTGGGCAGAATTATTTTTGCCTGAATTTTAAAACGAAATCTGGTTAACAATAGTTATTCATATCAGCATTACCGCTAAATGGCTATATAAATTTGTAAACGAATTACTATGCATGTTTATACGAATGTCTCCGACACTCATGCGAAGACAAAAAAAACAACAAAAAAACAATAAGTCTTAATAACAGGGGATGGAGTAGGATGAAAAACATAAACATTATATCATTTGGCCTTGTTGATATGACATACATGAGGTCATTTAGCACGCACCGGATGTTAGTTCAACATCCTCATTTTTAACACAATTTACGTGAATCAGTTTTGACCCGAGCTCGGCAATTTTAAGGAATTAGTAAACACGTACTAGGTTTAGTGGTTTCAAAAGTTTTCTTTTAAGATACTTACACGTTTGAAGTTTAGTGTTGATGAAAATGCGTTTGATTTGTGACGAAAATAAATTACAAATCGACAAGCGGACGACAACATATTTGATACTGATTGCGCGAACCATATACATATGGATGGATGGCTAGATAAAGATTTAAAATGACTGGTTAGGCGACAAACATTGAAGTAATTGCTGTTGTGAAAAATTAATGATTGACTGACTGAATGAATAAATGAATGAATGACTTAATGAATGAATGAATGAATGAATGAATGAATGGGTTTTTAACGACACCCCAGCACAAAAATACACATCGGCTGTTGGGTGTCAAACAAAGGTAAGTATATGAATAGGATTAAATTAAAAATAAAACATATAATTATGTAAATAAAATTAAAATTAAAATTAAAAAAGGTGTAAAGAGCTGCGGGTAAAAGTACAATATAATATAATATGAATATCAAGGCAAGTATACTTTAAAAACTTTCAATAAAATAAAAAATATTTTAAAAACTTTAAAATTAATTCTGGATGGAATTTAAAATATTATAATATATTTCTGTCACCAACTATATCTTTTCTCGTCAGCTTTACATGATAACACTCCACCAAACTGTGGCGCACTGTCAGGGTATACTGGCAATGCTTACATTGAGGAGGGGAATCCTTCTTTAAAATAAATGAATGTGATAAACGTGAATGGCCGATGATTACTAGTTTTGTGATGTGCTTAGCAGTGCAGGATCTTCACTTTAGCGCGTTCTTACAAGACACAATGACATAAAAAGGTGTTTATATTTGGGAAGTGGTGGGGAAAGAGGAATCCAGAAAATAAGAAATGTTTTATTTAACGACGCACTCAACACATTTTATTTACGGTTATATAGCGTCGGACATATGGTTACGGACCACACGGATATTAATAGAGGAAACCCGCTGTCGCCACTACATGGGCTACTCTTTTCGATTAGCAGCAAGAGACCTTTTATATGCACTATCCCACAGACAGGATAGCACATACTACGGCCTTTGATATACCAGTCGTGGTGCTCTGATTGGAACGGGGGGGGGGGGGACGTAGCTCAGTCGTAACACGTTCGTTTGATGTGCGGTCGGTCTAGGATCAATCCCCGTCGGCGGACCCATTGGGCTATTTCTCGTGCACCACGACTGGTGTAGCAAAGGCCGTGGTATGTACTATCCTGTCTGTAAGATGGTGCATATAAAAGATCCCTTGCTGCTAATCGAAAAGAGTAGCCCATGAAGTGGCGACAGCGGGTTTGCTCTCTCACTATCTGCGTGGTCCTTAACCATATGTCTGACGCCATATAACCGTAAATTAAATGTGTCCAGTGCGTCGTTAAATGAAAACATTTCCTTCTGATTGGAACGAGAAATGGCCCAATGGGTCCATCGACGGTCATCGATCCCAGACTGACAGCGCATCAGGCGAGCGCTTTACCTCTGGTCCACGTCCAGCCCACACCAGTGACAGGGCAGCACATACAGCGATATAGCTGTCGTGTGGCACTGTGGGAACAAGAAACATGCCATCAAGGAAGGAAATGTTTTATTTAACGACGCACTCAACACATTTTATTTACGGTTATATGGCGTCAGATATAGGGTTACGGACCACACAGAGAAAGGAAACCCTCTGTCGCCACTTGAGGGCTACTCTTTTCGATTAACAGCAAGGGATCTTTTATATGCACCTACCCATAGACAGGATAGCATTGATTACCATGGCCTTTGCTATACCAGTTGTGACGGTACATGCTCTTAATTTCTTTTCGCCTGTGGCGATATTAATTGTTTTAGAGGGCCGTGTGCAGTTCCAAATTGCACTTAGCCCAGGTGGGCAACTTGTTACGTAATACCCCTGCGCGACGGTGGTCGTGCTCTGTGCTTAATACACACCCAGCCAATTGCGGAGGCCATGTGGCGAGTAGTTACGTAATACCTCTGCGAGTGCGGTTTCGACGACCGTGATTTTGGCGACCAAGGCGTCAGTAAGTCTGACGATCAGAGAAAAATATGCCGGCTTGGTGGTTGTGGAAAATCCACATGATACGTGAGGTACCGCCTTGTACCCCAAGGCGATATTCGCTGTCTCTGAGAGTTTTGAATAAATATCTAGGGTTTAGAGATATCTGGGAGAACCAAAAAGGAAGGCTTCCCGGGAACGTTAGTCCGTTTGGACTTTGGTAAATATATTATTTCTGCTCTGTTGTATAACCTTGATGTGACTGATGTGACTTTAAATATTTTAATACTGTATTATACCAATATTCTTTAGACAGTGTCTTCGGTCATCTGACGAAGTAAATCGTAGACTTATTGTTCTAACATTATACGAGTATTTGGTAATATAAAGTTTAGCCAGTCATCCTAGAGGACCTAGGTAAACTGTAGGTTATTGTCTTTATTGTTATAGGTACCAGTATTAATTCTGTGTTACAAGGTTACTGAATGAGTAGTTAGGGTTAATTAAAAATTAACCAGTTAGGAATAGTGTTGTAATTCCTTTATTAATTAAGTTCCCCTGGAAGCGTTTCTCCATTACCGCACGTGTGTGTGTTAGCGTTTCTCAATTATCACACGTGTGGGTGTTGTGTCACGGTGAAGTGATTAGCATATTGTGTAAACTAGACAACTAGAGATTAACTAATTAAGTGATCAGTTCTGGGTTGTTATTATTGTTGTTATTAATTAACTACTGCGGCAGTACATTTGTCAGCGTAGGTTAATACAGATTCCAAAGTGTATTGTGTTTTTGTTGTGTTTTCTAGTGAACTAAACGTGCTATAATCATATATACTTGTTGTGACGGTACATGCTCTTAATTTTGTTTTCGCCTGTGGCGATATTAATTGTTTTAGAAGGCCGTGTGCAGTTCCAAATTGCACTTAGCCAGGTGGGCAACTTGTTACGTAATACTTCTGCGCGACGGTCCTCGATCGGTACGCCTAATACACACCCAGATCAGGTGTGGAGGCCATGTGGTTAGTAGTTACGTAATATCTCCGGTAGTGCTGTTTATGGCCAGGGGATTGCTCGCTGTTGGCGACAGCCAGTCTGGCGATCTAAGAGAAAGATATGCCGTCTTGGTCGCGGTGGAAATTCAGATGATACGTGAGGTACCGCCTTGTACCCCCAGGCGATTTTCTGATTTTATAATAAATAGCTAGGGTTTAGAGATATCTGAGAGAAGCAAAAAGGACAGAACGATAGGAAGGTATCCCGGGGAACGTTAGTCCGGTAAATATTTTATTTCTGCTCTGTTGTATAACCTTGATGTGATTGATGTGACTTTTAAATATTTTAATACTGTATTATACCAATATTCTTTAGACAGTGTCTATGGTCATCTGACGAAGTAAATCGTAGACTTTTTGTTCTAACATTATACGAGTATTTGCTAATATAAAGCTTAGCCGGTCATCCTAGAAGACCTAGGTAAACTGTAGGTTATTGTCTTTATTGTGATAGGTACCAGTATTAATTATGTTACAAGGTTACTGAATGAGTAGTTAGGGTTAATTAAAAATTAACCAGTTAGGAATAGAGCTGTAATTCCTTTATTAATTAAGTTCCCCTAGAAGCGTTTCTCAATTATCACACGTGTGGGTGTTGTGTCACGGTGAAGTGATTAGCATATTGTGTAAACTAGACACCTAGAGATTAACTAATTAAGTGATCAGTTCTGGGTTGTTATTATTGTTGTTATTAATTAACTACTGCGGCTGTACATTTGTCAGCGTAGGTTAATACAGATTCCAAAGTGTATTGTGTTTTGTTGTGTTTTCTAGTGAACTAAACGTGCTATAATAATATATACTTTATATAAGATCGTATCTCTGATCATACCTAGACGAGCCAAAGCGGTTTTGAACTGCCTGTTACAGAGAGATCTAATACATATACAGTTAGGAGAGATATTTGGACAATCGTGTTTTATTCAGTTACGGGTATTATAGAATCCCGTGACACTTGTATAAGATCTTATCTCTGATCATACCTAGAGACGAGCCACAGCGGGTATAACTGCCTGTTACAGAGAGATCTAATAGATATACAGTTAGGAGAGATATTTGGACAATCGTGTTTCATTCAGTTACGGGTATTGTATAATCCCCGTGACAGAAGTAGAAAATTGGGGCGCTCGTCCCGGATCTGAAACGGGACACGCATATTTAAAAAAAGTATTGTTTGTAAATGGGGGCTTTATCAATTATTTTTACAAATTACCAGAAGTAGCAACGTTGTTCACTAGAAATTAATTAATAATAAGTGCGTCATATCTAAACATGGATAACAATTTGCTGGATAGGCCTATGATCAGTGTAGTGGAGATTAAGCGAGCACGTAAGGCCGAGTTAGTTGAAATCGCGGGTGAGCGAGAAATTGATTTAACATCAGCTAAAACCTTAGGTGATATAAAGACAATTATTATCCAGGAAGTTTTTGGTGATAGGCCTGTTATGGAAGACAGTGAGATTGTTCCAGAGATAGAGATAAATGACTTGAGTATGGAACAACAGTTAGCTTTTAAAAAGCTTGAGTACGAAAGAGAAGAACGTGCATTAGATAGAGAGAGAGAGAGAAAGAGAAGAGAGGGATAGAGAGAGGGATAGGGAAAGAGAAGAGAGGGATAGAGAGAGAGAGAGAAAGAGAAGATAGAGATAGAGAAAAAGAAGATAGGGATAGAGAGAGGGAGAGAGAAAGAGAAGAGAGGGGTAGAGAAGAGAGAGATAGGGATAGAGAATTCCAGTTAGCAAAATTAAAAGTGGAACATAAGTTGAATACTGAAGAAGTTAGACGTGAGGCAGGAAGTGGTTTTAACATGTCGGAGGCTTATAGATCAGTGCCTGTATTTGATGACCAGGAGGTAGATATGTTCTTCCAACTTTTTGAACGGGCCGCTAAGCAGCTAAATTGGCCGCAGTCTAAGTGGACATTGTTAGCCGTGTCTAAGTTTAAGGGGAAGGTTAGTGTAGCTAATAATTCAATGATTGATGAGCGAGCAAGTCAGTACGACCTAGTTAAGGCTGCAGTGTTGAGGGCTTATGAATTACGACCTGAGGATTATCGTTTACGGTATACCGAGTAGAGAAAAACGCAGGGTCAGTCTTATAGTGAGTTTGTGGCTAAGAAGGCAGGGATGTTTGATAAATGGGTGGTGTCTCATCAGGTAGAGTCATATACCGAGTTATGGGAGTTGTTGATCTTACAGGACATTAAAAATGGATTACCAGTTAGCTTACGTATTCATTTAGAGGATCGTGATGTCAAAAAGATAGAGGAGGCAGGCATAGTGGCAGATGACTACGTGTTAATACACAAAGCTCAGGCAGTACAGGGTAGCTCTATACAACAGGGTGATAAGAAGAAATTTCAGCCAGGTTTTTCCCGAGAAAGTAACTATCGGGGAGAGTCTTCTAGTTGGTCAGCTAGTCAGGCAAGGAATGCACCTGGTGGGCAAAGTAAGGATAAGCCTGCATTATCAGCCAATGCAGGAACCTTTCGTCCACATTGCAGTTACTGTAAAAAGGATAACCATCTTGTCGGGGACTGTTTTAAAAGGAAACGCGATAATGCGCAAGTGGTCGGTTTAGTGAGGTCAGCTCCGTTAGCGAGAGAGTTAATGGTTAGTCCCATGGCAGAGAAAGTAAACCCGTATGTGTCCACTGGTATGGTTTGTGATGTGAAACAAGAATTGAGTCCTAAGGCAATATCAATCTATAGAGATACCGGATGTAGTCAGTCGCTTATCACGTCAAAGTGTTTAGCTGGTATAGAAAATTCAGATACAGGACGTAGTTTGGCTTTAACCTCAGTTACTGGAGAAAATATGGTTGTCCGGTTACATAAGGTTTTCTTGTGTTCGAAGTTTGTGACGGGACCAGTCATTATGGGTGTTGTGATGGACTTGCCTTTTGAAAACATAGGAGTTTTGTTGGGTAATGGTTTGACTAGTCAATGTTGTCAGCCGCAATGTGATCAATTGTTAATTGAAGACAGCCCTTTACCCATAGAAGAGGGTGAGGTTGATGAGACTAGATATCCTGCGTGTGTAATGACTAGGGCTATGGCCAGTAGGTTAGCACGAGACCCAGAGGATATTTGTGATTTGTCTGATACGTGTGTGAGCCATGAAATTGGAGTGGATGAGGTTATCAGTAAAATGGTAGATAAGTCAACTGAGGAATTAAATGTGGTGGAACCTGTTGATCTCCCGCAGAGGGGAAATGAACCAGTTGTGTTTGATAGGGGGGGACTTACCTTGTAATAGACAAGAGTTAGTTCTAGAGCAGGGGGCTGATCCAAATGTGTTGGCAGCTCGCACTACATTGTTAACTGAGGACAAGGGAGTATTAATGAATAAGAGAGTTAGAGCTAGGAGGTTGCCGGCGACCGAACTAGCTAGGAAGCATCTGAGCTATGCTCAGAGAAAAATAAAATCAGTGTGTGATAGGAAGGCTAGGAGTCGGAATTTTAAACCAGGGGATAAGGTGCTGCTGTACCTTCCCATTAAACGGGGTTCGTTGCAGAACAGGTATTTCGGGCCCTATGTTGTGCACAAACGGGTTAATGAGACCGGGTATGTGATAAACACTTCTGATAGGGTTAGGAAAAGTAGGTATTGTCACATCAATTTGCTAAAAGGTTATTTTGACAGACTGCCGATAGTTCCAGTGTTACCGGTCCAAATTGAGAGTCACTCAATTTCCTGTGATGACGTCAAAACTGCAAAGATCAAATTAACCAACAGCCAGATGCTAGCAGACTTGAACCCCCAGCGAGCAAAGTTGACTACGTTGAAACAAGACAATGTTTCCATTTGTCAGAACCTTCCAACAATTACCAACACCTTAAGCCAGGATGTGCGCTTGGAACCTAACGCTACACCGATTCGACAGCATGCCTATCGGAGAAAACCTGGAAAACGTGCGACGCTGAAAAAGAAGGAAACGAAGTTCCATTGGCCAGATGAATGCGAGAAGTCATTCAACCGTCTCAAGCAGATGCTCTCCTTGTCTCCCGTGATGGCAGCACGAGAGTACCGAAGGCTTTTCAAGCTAGCTGTGGTTGCCAGTGACGTGGGTGCTGGAGCTGTGCTGTTCCAAGAAGACGAAGACGGACTGGACCATCCTAATGAAAGCCTCCAACCAGAGAGTTTTGAGATGGAGTCTTCTTCTGCAAGAATACCCAATTACCATTGAACATATCAAGGGCACATCCAATGTAATCGCTGATGCCCTGTCCCGAAGTTGAACGTTATGATAATGTGTTGACATTCTTGATTTCTGTTTTGTTTTTATATATATTTATTTTGTATACCAGGGACTCAGAGACTCAGTGTGATTACTGGTAGTCATCTTATTATTACATGTGTTATAAATGCCCGGATGCGTCGGTTAACGCACCTTTTGTTTTAATGTAGTATATTTCCCTATTCCTAGAGTAGAGGAAATATCCTTTTTGAGGTGGGTGTGTGTGACGGTACATGCTCTTAATTTCTTTTCGCCTCTGGCGATATTAATTGTTTTAGAGGGCCGTGTGCAGTTCCAAAAAGGAAGGCTTCCCGGGAACGTTAGTCCGTTTGGACTTTGGTAAATATATTATTTCTGCTCTGTTGTATAACCTTGATGAGACTGATGTGACTTTAAATATTTTAATACTGTATTATACCAATATTCTTTAGACAGTGTCTTCGGTCATCTGACCAAGTAAATCGTAGACTTATTGTTCTAACATTATACGAGTATTTGGTAATATAAAGCTTAGCCAGTCATCCTAGAGGGCCTAGGTAAACTGTAGGTTATTGTCTTTATTGTTATAGGTACCAGTATTAATTCTGTGTTACAAGGTTACTGAATGAGTAGTTAGGGTTAATTAAAAATTAACCAGTTAGGAATAGTGTTGTAATTCCTTTATTAATTAAGTTCCCCTGGAAGCGTTTCTCCATTATCGCACGTGTGTGTGTGTTAGCGTTTCTCAATTATCACACGTGTGGGTGTTGTGTCACGGTGAAGTGATTAGCATATTGTGTAAACTAGACACCTAGAGATTAACTAATTAAGTGATCAGTTCTGGGTTGTTATTATTGTTGTTATTAATTAACTACTGCGGCAGTACATTTGTCAGCGTAGGTTAATACAGATTCCAAAGTGTATTGTGTTTTTGTTGTGTTTTCTAGTGAACTAAACGTGCTATAATCATATATACTTGTATAAGATCTTATCTCTGATCATACCTAGAGACGAGCCACAGCGGGTATAACTGCCTGTTACAGAGAGATCTAATAGATATACAGTTAGGAGAGATATTTGGACAATCGTGTTTCATTCAGTTACGGGTATTGTAGAATCCCCGTGACACCAGTCGTGGTACACTGGCTGGTGCGAAAAATAGCCCAATGGGCCCACCGACGGGGATCGATCCCAGACTGACCGCGCATCAAGCGAACGATTTACCACTGGGCTACGTCCCGCCCCCATGCCAACAAGTTCATCAAACAGGAGAGCACTGAACCGCAAAACAGTAATTGTTATAATTATGACAGGGCGGTAACACTTGACGTCAAATGGGCAACACGTATTTGTACAGAGACGTTTCTAAACGAGCCCCAACGCTTTAGCTATGTGAACTGTGCGTAGTGTAATCTTCTTAACTCAGCCTGTTTGACAAAAATGCACGCTGACTTGTGTCACCCGCTGTTATGTGCGTCTGTGCGGTGTCCAGATTACGAAATGCATCCCAGTGGGACATAGTGACCAAAGCGGGTCTCAACATGTACATGTGTGTAGGTCACCTCCCAGTTCACTGCTAAGGCACAGCTTTCTGTGTCTTTATTATAAGCCAATATTTGAAGCCCTCCCCCTCCACACACAACAACAATATAATAAAAAAAACATTAACAGAAAATAAAACAATCAAACCAAATCTAAACAACAACAAAAAACTACATTTTCTTTTGTTTTCAAGATTTCAAGACTTATTAAACAACACATTACAATGTGTAACAAAAGGACGTTTTCAAATACATAATTAACATACATGACAGGAACAGACGTCAACATAGAAGTACATATAATTAACATAGAACGCAGGATATGCAGGATACCCCTACCCCAACCACCCACATACCCACTCAACATAGAGTTATGAGACACGAGATACAACCAAGATATCATTACAAATTACCAGTAAGCAATAAAATACTAAAATTACTACATTTTAAAATAAATAAACTCTTCTTTTCTCTAAAATCATGACACAGGTTTTGGCACAAGCTTTCATTATATCTTTGTTGGAAAATAAAAATATAATTTTATCACATGAATTAAAATCATTAAAAGTATCATTAATTAAGACAGCGTTGTTAAATAAAATGTATCTAAAGTCATTATACAATGGACAGGATAACATTATGTGATCTTCATTTTCAACACAACCATTGCAATAAAATTGCATCTAGAGTGGTGATGAACATCTTTTAAAAACCATTTCACTACCAGTTAAACAGTAATGTGTTTCTGGTGACAAATACTAGTATTCACAAAACGAGTCACACATATTCATATTAACAAAACAATTCAACAAATAGTCATATTAACGAAACGATTCAACAAATATTCATATTAACAAAACAATTCAACAAACAGAAATATTAACGAAACGATTCAACAAATAGTCATATTAACAAAACGATTCAACAAATATTCATATTAACAAAACGATTCAACAAATATTCATATTAACAAAACAATTCAACAAGTACTGATATTGACAAAACAATTCAACAAATATTGATATTAACAAAACAATTCGACAAATATTCATATTAACGAAACTATTCAACAAATATTCGCAAACCAAGGTCTCTAATACTCGCAGATCCAAACAGTCAACTGATCTTTATAGCTAATTAACCAGCAATTTGTTTTTCAAAAATCAAAAGTGTGTATAGCCAATTACACAACAAGCACTGACAAAACTAAACAGCAAATATTTAGAAAAGTTAATCCAAATATTTACAAAACCAGTCAACAAATATTTACAAAATCAAACAGCCAATACATGTTCACAAAATCAAACAGCCAATACATGTTCACAAAATCAAACAGCCAATACATGTTCACAAAATCAAACAGCCAATACATGTTCACAAAATCAAACAGCCAATACATGTTCACAAAATCAAACAGCCAAAACATGTTCACAAAATCAAACAGCCAATACATGTTCACAAAATCAAACAGCCAATACATGTTCACAAAATCAAACAGCCAATACATGTTCACAAAATCAAACAGCCAATACATGTTCACAAAATCAAACAGCCAATACATGTTCACAAAATCAGTCAACAAATATTCACAGTTCTGTACAGTCAACAAATATTTGTACCCGATTAGTCGCAAAAACAAACATAACAGGAAATATTGAGAAAGGTTTATTCTTAAAATCAGTCAACAAATATTCACAAAACCAAACAGACAATACATGTTCACAACGGCAGTGAACAAATATTTATAATTTTATTCAATCAACAAATAATTGTATCCTATTTGTCACAAAACCAAACAGGAAATATTGAGAAACGCCCATCCAAATATTTATAATATTTGTATCCGATTAGTCACAAAACCAAACAAAACAGCAAATATTGAGAAATAGAGAATAATAGTATTATTCTGTTTCTTACATATCCTCAAAAACCAGGTTTTAAGCAAATTTTAACATCTTTTTCAACTAAAAGTTATTACAGACGTTTGACTTGTAGCTGACTTACGCGTCACAGACACATGATTGTCAGGTTAACTATACGTCACAGTGTAATCGATTTCAATCGTGTGTTTTTTACTGAACGTAAGGCATTGGTAACCTAGTCATCATCTAGGAGTAGCCAGTCATATATCTTGATATAGTTAACACACATACATGTGTAAACAACTATGTGTTACAAAAAATAAAACATGATGTTCTCACCAACGGGTGTGTAAGAAAGGTTCATAAACGATTCACAAAACTATACAGTAGAATACTATATTCATAACCAGTTAGTAAACTTGCATTCACAGAAACAAATATTAACAAAACCAGTCAACAAATATTATTAATCAATTATCAACAAATATTAACAAAACCAGTCAACAAATATCATTAATCAATTATCAACAAATATTCACAAACCCAGTCAACAAAATTATATTCTCGAAACCAAACAATCAGCTAATATTTATAGGCAATTAGTAAAAATATATTCACAAGACCAAATATTCAATAAAATACCCATAACCGATTGGTCAATACATATTCACAACGAACTTGACAGACATGGTAGCGGATATTAGCGCCGTGTTTCGGCTTAAAGAATGGACATACACGACAGTTCGCGTTATGGTCAGTCGCTTAACAAATATCAATGTAAAATCCAAGTGAATAAATGACCGTCACACACAGTAACGATTTGACAGAACTGATCAACTGACGCAAAACTAATATTCATGGTGTCATATGCTGGTCAGGTCAGATCATAGGGTTTTACGTGCACATTCAGAACATGCTGTTGTAGTACACGATAGGACAGGAGAAGGGTTGGGGTGGGTGGCAGAGGGGACCGCCCGCGCTGACAGCAGCCCGGTCGGAATCGTCAATTACCCCCCACCCCACCCCACCCCACCCCCCGTTGCATCAAAAGTAACAATTAGGGATGCAGACGGTAAATATTTGGCTTAAAATATCATATCTATTATTTATACTAAAAGGCAAAAGTTATTGTGACACACACAAGATAAAGATAATTGATGATACATTTTTACTGCCGTGTATGAAACGTTATAACATGGAAAGAGAAATCTCCGATGGTATGGAAACGAGCAATAGTCTATGAACAGGGCGCACCTACCATATGCAAATGAGCCACATCACTAGAGGGGGTCCAGAGCGAAGTTCACACAATCAGTAGCAATAATACAGACCTGGCACCGTCGTTTCATTGAGGCCACTAAACGCTGGAGAAAGGGATGGTACGGGTTGTGAGGGTTGCTGGCTGGAACCTGTTTCGCAGATGCGTGGTTCGGATCCATGTGTCTTTGGCGAGGTATTGTTACAGGTGGTCGGCTGCTACGGGGACGGTCCCTGACCTGGTTGGGTTTTGTTTATATCGTTGCCATAAGTGCCATATGGTGTCTCTGTGGACGTTGAATTGACGAACGATGTCACGCTTCGAGGTCCCAGATTCAAGAATCCCTATGACTCCCTATCTGTCATTTTCACTGAGGCGTGGTATGACGAAATTGCATAAACCAGTTCACTAGTAGCGTTTTTCTGACTTCTGGACTTCTGAAGGCTGCACAGAGTCGCAATGATTTGCGACTGAATGTCTGGCCTTTTATGGTGAAACACTGGACAGCATTTCTCCCGAATATTCCATGTTTCTTGCACAAAGCATACAATCGCTGCAACAACTGCTTGGTTGCATTTCTTTGAGCTGTTTCATACACATTTTCTCTGGTTTACATCCATAAATCCATTCACAAATTTATTACTCCAAACAATCCATGTCACAATAACGTTTGCCTTTGAGTATATTTAAGGATTGTCTGTTATTTCTTTTATGTTCATCCGGTATGAACAACAAAATAATAATCCGCAAACTGTGTGAATCGGCGAAGCCGTTCTCACATAAGTTTGCGGATGATTGGGTGTTTTTTTTGGTCATATGAACGTAAAAGAAATAATAAGCAATACTTATAATTAAATTTGAAACATACTTACTAATAATAACATTAAAAGTTCATATTTTATTTTGAATTATTTAAAAATTAAAACAATAAAGCTCAGTAAGTCAAATTACTAATATAACATGGCGTCACGAAGTATGACGTTCCATGACGACGTAATTTTTACTTTGATCGAGATATGAACACTCCCGTTACTACGGTGGGACCAATGGGATGACGTTATATTGTAATGGATGTAACGGACATTTAATTATTTATTTTTATTACTTACTATATATGTGTGTATATGTATATGTATATGTACATATATATGTATTAACTGTAGGTTGGTTTTTGTTCATTTTCTCTCCATAAAACAGCGGAACTATTAGTCTATTAGTACATAGCCAACATGGCTATTTATATCGTTCATAATGTCTTAAACATTTTAAGTTCTTCAATAAAATGTAAATTTTGTATCGCATGTTTTATTTCGTAAAAGTAGATAGTCAGGAAAGTTGATTAATTTGTTCTAGTGTCCATTCAATATTAAATGATTGTCTTATACAGCAGCGCTCAACATACTATCTAAAGTTTGTTTTGTTTTATTTGAAATTAAAAAAACAAAACAAATGTTTTATTTAACGACGCACTCAACACATTTTATTTACGGTTATATGGCGTCAGACATATGGTTAAGGACCACACAGATTTTGAGAGGAAACCCGCTGTCGCCACTACATGGACTACTCTTTCCGATTAGCAGCAAGGGATCTTTTATTTGCGCATCCCACAGGCAGGATAGCATAAACCATGGCCTTTGTTGAACCAGTTATGGATCACTAGTCAGTGTAAATGGTTTACACCTACCCATTGAGCCTTGCGGAGCACTCACTCAGGGTTTGGAGTCGGTATCTGGATTAGAAATCCCATGCCTCGACTGGGATCCGAACCCAGTGCCTACCAGCCTGTAGACCGATGGCCTAACCACGACGCCGCCGATGAAATATTCATAAAATATCTCAATTAGTGAAACCTTAGTGGTATAGGGGCATGTTAAAGTCTATCTCTCTCTCTCTCTCTCTCTCTCTCTCTCTCTCTCTCTCTCTCCCTCCCTCTCTCTCTCTCTCTCTCTCTCTCTCTCTCTCTCTCTCTCTCTCTCTCTCCCTCCCTCCCTCTCTCCCTCCAACTCTCTCTCTCTCACTCTCTCCCTCCCTCTCTCTCTCCCTCCAACTCTCTCCCTCCCTCTCCTCTCTCTCTCTCCCCCTCCCTCCCTCCCTCTCTCCCTCCGACTGTCTCTCTCTCCCTCTCTCCCTCCCTCTCTCCCTCTCTCTCTCTCTCTCTCTCTCTCTCTCTCTCTCCCTCTCTCTCTCTCTCTCTCTCTCTCTCTCTCTCTCTCTCTCTCTCTCTCTCTCTCTCTCTCTCTCTCTCTCAGCGAGGCCGGTGTAGTTGAGTTCGTCTATCGTGCTCGAGATAATGACACATATTTTCATTTCAACTTTATTTTTGTGCTTATATCAAATTGAGGTTCAAGCACGCTGTCCTGGGCACACACACACACACACACACACACACACACACACACACACACACACACACACCTCATTTATCTGGGTTGTCTGTCCATGGCATTGTGTTCGTTGTTATTTGTTTGTGGTTAGCGAGATAGAAGTCGGTACAGCGGTCTTACACCTACCCATAGAGTCATTAAACCCGCTTTGTGTAGGAGCCGGTACCGAGATGCGAACCCAGTACCTACCAGGCTTACGTCCAATAGCTTAACCACTATATACCAGCGAGGCCGGTGCAGCTGAGTTTGAAAGTTCGTCTATGATGCACGATAATCACACATAAGATGAGACTCAGACGACAATCAGCGGCCCGCTAATCCAACGTCGAGTGTGAAGAGGCATTACCCGACAAAAATAGAAACAATCACCGCATTGGGACACGTGACCTTCTCGAGTGTTTCCTGTTCCGTCCTCAGACTGTCAATCGCCCATCTATACTTGTAACTGCGATCAGAGAGAGGCGTCAAGGCATCAGCGTGTTAAAGGTGCATTCTCGTCTCAAACTAAAGTATGGTATTCTTCTAGTTGAAATTACAGTTCATACCTTTGAATATTCATTTACGGATATCTCTGCCTGCTCTTATAAATGTATAGTCTGTATTATAATCTGTAATGACGTCACATATATGTTGTGCTTTGCCTTGATGTTAAGGTCTCAGACTCTAATTATTAGATCCCCGTCAGTGGACCCATTGGGCTATTTCTCGTTCCAGCCAGTGCTCCACAACTGGTGTAACAAAGGTCGTGGTATGTACTATCCTGTCTGTGGTATGGTACATATAAACGATCCCTTGCTGCTAATCGAAAAGAGTAGACCACGAAATGGCGACAGCGGGTTTCCTCTATCAATGTCTGTGTGGTCCTTCACCATATGTCCAACGCCATATAACTGTAAATAAAATGTGTTGAGTCCGTCGTTAAATAAAACATTTCCTTACTTTGTTCTTCTGAACGTTTTGGCGCACTCAGCAATTGTGGTGATATGTGTTATTTATCAGAACCTGTTATGAAATACATCCTAACGAATTGTCATGATTGTGACGATTCTGCGCCCGTGGTTATAAAACCTTGAATCTAGAGTCGAATATCTAATGACGTCACACGCGTGCAGATACACTGGATTTTAAAATGGGGAATAATACAATTTCCATGTGACGTAGATAACAAAGGATGGATGGATAAATAACAAATATCGCCATAATATATGATATATAATATCTATCTATCTATCTATCTATCTATATATATATATATATATATATATATATATATATATATACTCTTCAAAAGAAGAAACGCAAAACCACATTGTCGTAACATTTGGAGAATTGATTTAATTATTGAATGGTGAGTCCGATAATTACCAAATGTTGCAGGATTGTTCACAATTCACTCTAGTCCATTGTGAGTAAGTGATAGGACACACCACCAAGGTCAAGGTCATCTGGAGTCAATACCGGGTGTGGCCTCCGCGTTTGTTGACAACTGCCTGGCATCGCCTGCCCATTGAAGCAACCAGAGTACGGATGACGTCCCGGGGGATGGTGGCCCACTCGGCCTGCAAGGCTGCTGCCAGCTCGGGCAGGGTTTGGGGCTGTGGTTGTCGCTGTCGGAGGCGTCGGTCCAACTCGTCCCATAGATGCTCAATTGGGTTCAAATCCGGTGATATCGATGGCCAAGGAAGGACATTATGTTGTTGTTCTGTAGGAAAGCCGTTGTGAGACGTGCTGTGTGAGGCCTGGCGTTGTCATGTTGGAACACTGCGTTGGCGTTGGCCATAACTGGAACGATGTGTGGCCGGAGGATCTGGTCAATGTAGCCCTGTGCATTCAGGTTGCCCTGCACGTGGACCAGGTCAGTTCTGCCAGTGTGTGAGATGGCTGCCCACACCATGACACTACCCCCGCCGAATCTGTCCACTTCCTGCACGCAGTTTGCCGCATAACGTTCACCACGACGCCTATACACGCGACATCTTCCATCATGACGTCGGAGCAGAAATCGGGACTCGTCACTGAACCACACCTGTCTCCATCGCAGTTGAGGCCATTGTCGATGAATCTGGCACCACTGCAGTCGGAGTCGGCGGTGTTGTGGTGGTTAAGATGACACCTCGAACTGGACGTCTGGCACGAATTCCTACCTCACGTAGGCGGTTCCGTACGGTCTGGTCGGATATCCTGCGCAAACCTGATATTGCTGCGGCTGTGGAGGTGGCAGTAGTCAATCGTTCCCGAAGGTGGCGTACCCGGATGTAGCGGTCCTGCCCGGGGGTAGTGACCCGTGGTCGGCCGGATCTAGGGAGGTCACGTGTTGATCCATGTTGCTGGTAACGGTCCCACAGTCTGGAGATGGTGCTTGGGGACACATGGAATGCCCTGGCAACGGCCGTTCTGGATTCGCCTGCGTCTAGTCGGCGATGGCATTGTTTCTCTGCGGTTCACTGAGACGTGGCATGTCCTGGATTGTCAACTGTCGGCCAGATACAGAGGCCAGGCAAGCGAACACCCTGCACTTTTATACTGTCGGTGTTTCATGTTGCACGTGCAGACAACGCACGTGCAGTGGTGACATGGTTTGCACGTGGCTGCGTTTTTGCGAATATTCACATTTTGGAACTTTATTGTACAGTAGTTGCGTTTTATCGAATGTAACCGTGGGAATGTGTTTGGGACATGCAATGACCTTATATTCACAAAGCATGAACCGGTAGGAAACATAAAATCGGAGTTATAACCCATCTGTACCCTTTTGCGTTTCTTTTTTTGAAGAGTATATATATCTGAGACCCTAGATTTTTATATTGATGTTGATCATCACTTTATTTGTTTGATTTACCATAGTTTGACACCCAATAGCCGATGTATTTTTTCGTGCTGGCGTGTCATGAAACATTCATTCATTGATTCATTGATTCATTCATTCATTCATTCATTCATTCCGAGACTCTAGCTTTAACACAGACAACTAACTATTTCCCGTGCAATAGTCCTCCAACTGCACACCTAGTGATCACGTTAATGTTGTGACGAGTTAATTTGACCGAAAATAGTCGCTGGTCCAGTATCATGACTCTATGATGGGCTAAAGCCGTAGCTAATGCTCTTAAGTCCGGGCAGCTGAACGCTGTTTAACACTGGAACAGGGATAACCAGCCCTGATGTTCTATTCTAGGAAGTAAAATATCCCCCTACGCAAATCACCGTTAAAGCTGCAGTCTCGAGAATATTTTTTTTATTTAACAATTAAGAATACATCGCCCACGTTAATTGTCTTTCAGTCGCACGCCAATCTCTTAAATTGTTTGGCTATATTTGGCGTCTACGTCACACGAATGTTTTTTTAATTAAAAAAAAAAGAAGAAAAGAAAAACAAATCACCCACACACCACACACACACACACACACACACACACACACACACACACACGAGCATACACACACACACATACCGAAGCACATACATTTATTACCTTTTAGATAAATTTCATGCGTTTTAACTGGTCAATAGCAATGCATGCCACAAGTACGCCATGTCATTTGCGGGAAAATACAGAATTTTCCGGGGTGTACGAAATGTCACGTGACTTGTTCGACTGGTTATACGAAAATACAAACTGCGGATGAGACCGACGAAATTTTCTTCAACACGCCTCTCTTATTAAACTTCTTAAAAGTTTTGAATTCATTATGAATGGGAATACCACAATTCGGTAAATTTTGTTTCTTCTGTTTATTTGAAGATTTCTTGAGCACGCTTGGCCAAAAAATGTGCTAGATTGTATTAAAATCTAATGCTAGAATATAGCATGGCGTAATCGGTTACCGTGTTAGAACTGGGGCTAATTATCACGAACATATTTTAAGTAATAACTCGACATGTTTTATTTTTATTTTTACAGGTTCTACAAGGTTCTACGACAAATATTTTTGTTCGGCCGCGGGTGTTCAATTTTCTTTTCCCGATACGATTAAAACATAATCATAAACGTTTAAAACAAGCAAGATAGTAAGGCGCTAAAAGTTGTCTCCGTTTGCGAAACAGAATTCGAAATGATTTCAGGGTAGAACCACCCGGAATACTTGTTGACACTCTTAATACCCAAAACAGCTAACAAAAAATCAGTAATACCTTGCATAGTTATGTGTTAAAAAAAATGACTAATGTAATATAAGCTATGTTGGTTGAAGGTATCTGAAGTCCCAGTCATTTGTTTGATTTACCTATTTAATACTGGACCATAAGCTACGTTCACACGTGCACTTTAAACTAGTTTAGCAAAATTTGTATATCCAGTTTAAAATGTAAGTGTGAACCGGTATAGCTAAAACACTTCGGCATGTGGTTTCTTTAAACTGAGATAACCAAAATGTGTGTGTTAACGTTAACTGTTATAATTAAACTTATATAAGACCGAAGTGACAGTGACGTCATGGTAATTTTGATAAACGACGCCATTTCGTCTAGCTTGTGTGCATTTTTACGGATCATTTCGTTTTATTGGAAGAAATTGTCCTATTCGTGTTTAGTTTATATTTTATGAAAGTGAATGAAGGGAACGTGTATAACATTTATGCTGTCGGTGGAACGTTTAATTTTCGCCAACAACTGTAGAACATCGCTTACAAGTAAGTTACAGGCCTGAAGTTTCTTACATGATTTCTTTGGCCACCGACCAAGTCTCATGTCATGATTAGCGAAGAGGTTTTTTTTTTTTTTTTTTTTTTTTTTTTTAAATCTACTATAGCATTTTCCATCAATTTATCGTATAATTTTTTTTTTTTTATTGCTTTTGTAGCTTTCACGTGTATTTTCTTCAAAATATCTGAATATGGTTGCCTGGATAATCCGGCTTGTTGCACACAGGTAGTGCGAGTCAGGGTAGTGGGGTGGGGGGGGGGAGGTGGGGGGGTAGTAGGCGTGGCTTCAATTTTTTCAGTTCATCGAGATATGAACGAAAAAAAGTAAGCACCTCTCTGGACCAATCAAATTGCCGTAAAGTGTATACACGCAAAGAAAATTTAATTATTACCCTTTGAGCCCTTAAGAACTCGCTCTGGGTTGGAGCCGATATCGGGCTGCGAACCCTGTACCTACCAGTCTGTAGTCCGATGGCTTAACCACTGCGCCACCGAGGACGGCACCTAACAGACACGTAGTCCATATATAGTAATGACGTTTTGCATATATGCGGATAACTACAATTCCGCCGTATGCCGGTATAGCTATTGCATTTGTGAACGCTCATCATTTTCAACCAAAAGTGTTTTAGCTAAACCAGCATAGTTACGCCAGTTTAAGTTGTATAATGTGAACACAGGTTTGTTAATCAGCTAGGTGTATTGTTATAGTCCATGCGCCAGAGGGGTCAGTTGGTACCATCTGAGGGGACGAATGCTCATAGTGACCTAGTGGTGGGAAATTTATGATAGCATTGCAGGGCTCATGGCTTTCTATGTGTTTCTAACTGGTTTGTGACCCTATCCCTAAATATTTTTACAGAATTGCTAAAGTGTGACTATATTAAAAGCATTGTAAAATAATTGCCAGAGCATTTAGGAATACAAAACTTGCAGGATTGGGAGTTATTGCAATGGCGAATGAATATGTTAACAATATTGAAATCTTTTGAGGATTGGAGTCTCATGTAACACTTTTTCTGTAACGTTGCAAATTATATTTCACACAGTTTTATTTTTCAGTAGAAATGTAACATAAAGTTTAGGCTCAGCACCTCAAATATTCTGTTTAAAGGTTTTAATTACAACAGAAGCTCATTTGGATATCCAGTTATTATTTGTTTTCTGCGTAATTATACATTTCATAACCCTACTCCTATTTCCTGAACAGCAATATTTCAATAGAATTGTTAACAGTGTCTAAATAAAACACATTATAAAATATTTATTAGCATGGGCAAGGCAAAAATAAGGGAAAAGCAAATTAGTGGAATATATATTTCATAAATAGAAGCAATCGTGTCATCCCTAGAGGTTTAGAGTCTCACGTAACACTTTTGTATAATACATAACGCAATTTCCACTATTTCATAACAGCAATTTCACTTCACGTTTAGGATGACTCCATCAAATGTTCTGTTTTAGGGATTTTGTGCCACACAAATCTATATTAGGCTGCTAAATACTACTCAGGCCCTACTTTATAAGTTAATTTGACGTTATATCTTGGTGAGATGTCATTAAAATGAGTTTTCATTAGACTAAAACCGATTAAAAATCTGTTATTGATTTAAAACCCATATTGATTGTGGTAGAATTATGCGTGCGAGTTGTGTGCCCGTGTGTCGTGCAACTACTCTGGACCTACGTACTGGGTAAGCGACGAGGAGTGCGTACTACACGCTCGAACGCGCGCGTGACCATGAAGGAGTTTACCACATAAGTAATAGTTAAAATGAACAAGACAACAAGATGTCACTTTAAAGACGGGTTGTTATTGCATTGAAAACCACAGAATTTTATACATGAAATATTATGCAGATATCAACCAAAGTTATGAACTAAGAATACTATTAACACTAAACTATGAAAAAATATGAAAAAATATAGTTAACCAGTGATGTCAATTACAAGTATCACAGTTAAAAATCTATATTTATTTAAACATCCAAAAGACTAGGCAGTCGCCCATTATCCATTGAATGTTCTCAGTGACCGACTAACAACACCAGGAGACTAGACAATCGCCCATTATCTCAAGATGCTGTCAATGAACAGTTAGTTAAGAGTTATACACCAAAGAACTATAATATTTAACTACAGTTATGGATATTTATTTAAACAACCAAAAGACTAGGCAATCGCCCATTATCCATTGAATGTTCTCAGTGACTGATTAACAACACCAGGAGACTAGACAATCGCCCATTATCTCAAGATGCTCTCAATGAACAGTTAGTTAAAATAATTATCTATCCCAGATTTAATAAACAAGAAAGTGTAATTATTGAGTTGGATTCCAAAACTTTACTTTAAAGTACTTTAAATTGGATAACCTATTAATTTAGAAAGATCGCAAAGGAAGCTAAAGACAATCGTCCATTTACCTCTCAGTGTAAGAAAAATATTCAATAAAACGTGATGACTATAACTTATGCTCGATCAGCTGATTGCTGTCAAAATTTGGATTCTACTGTTTACAACTGACGTAACAGTTCTATTTATACTCCAACATTGACGTCACTGGTCTTTTTTTAATCTCTAGTATGACGTCAAATATACTCTCAAGAAAAACACAATATGGTCTTACAATACACAACGGATACACAAATCAGCGAATATCTAAGCATATATTTCTAATATCAATGTTATTTATAATCCATAACGTTAATCAAAACAATAACATCGTTTTCACAGGTTAAGCGATAACACTACGGTTCCGGTCTATTAACCAACAGTGCTTTACAGCAAACCGGAAATAGTTCGTCTCGTGAATTTCCGCTCGCAAAGCAGACGACATTTAGCAAGAGATACTTAAGTTTTTTATGAAATAACTCAAATATTAATATTGAGTTAAGTATTTGAACTAGAATGACACATAATTTAATCACGGACATTGGCCTGTCCATCTACACGTTAATTACTTCAAATCACGGAAGAAATAAAAAGGTAAACGTCAAGTTTCAACATAGCTGACCACGGTAAAACATTGAAATTTAATTTTAAAGGATCATGCTCTTTGAAACAATTAATTTCACAACATTGATCATGTGTTTGTCATCTTTGTGATATATCCATGACTACAAAGATATTATTATTATTTAAATCTGTATCTTTGTACAAAGCTTCCATGAAAGATACTAACACATCATAACATGACCACACCGATAGGCATACTGTTGACTCCACAACTTAAAGTATCAAAACAACAAATTTTTATTATATCCAAGTTTACCTCTTTATGAATTGCATTAATATACTGATATGTGATTAAGCTGTATACGTTTCCTCAAATTTCATATTAAAGCATTACTACCTTCATAATTATATTAAACTAATCCAGGCCTTGAAAAGAACATGACACGGTGTATCAAACTCCCTGCTGAAGACAATGATACAACTCTATGTCTCCTGAAACAAGAGGCTACCACGAGTTAGCACTTTAATATTTTTCAACCACCATTTAGCCTAATACAGACGAATCTATCTTAGAACAACATTGATAGACAGGAGTGGCTCTCACTGGTGGAGCAAATGTTTGAAAGTTTATGTTTCTGGTGCATATGTTGAATCACATCCACTGGTAACAATGATAAAACTAAACACCAAACATTTAGCTAAAGATGCTTGAAAATAAATAACCTCATTTGAGGCTAGCAAGGCAGACACACACAAATAATTGGAAAATACAAAGTTGGACCGAATTCATTGAGTACCAGAGACTTCAATATGAAGCATCTCAAAGATAGTTACCTATTATCAATACATCATGCTCAGAGCCCGACGAGTGTATTTGAAATTGTGAACCAGAGCATATCAAAATAAAACTACCTTTAAAAACCATTGTGGTACTGATGAATAAAAAAGTTTGAGAACGAAATCATTGTTAACGCCGTAGGCATCATGTGAGGGCGATTTCTAGGCTTGTATATGGGAATGTGATCATTGCTGACATAGTTGGTTGAGTCCTTGGAGTCAGGATGTACAACCATGTACAAATACACTAGGAAGCTCTAAAAGTCTTATGAGACTAGCCTGGTCAGTTTATTATTTGCGCAAAAAGCCAACCAAAGAAAAAACGAGCCTTCTACGAGCATCTCGTATGGGAATTGCACTCCTAATCATCCAAGTTTTGTATTCCTAAATGCTCTGACAAATATTTTACATTTTTAATATAGTCGCTTTTCAGCAATTCTGTAAAAATATAGCTGTCTTTAAAATGGGGGGGGTGGGGTTGGTAGGATCACAAAACGGGTAGATACACACAGAAAGCTGGGAGTCCTGCAATGCTATCATACATTTTCGATCTCTAGTGATGTAGGCCTTAACAAAAATCACTATGAGCATTTGAACACACACCCTCCCCCCCCCCCCCCCCCAGCCTCGTGGTTAGGCCATCGGTCTACATGCTGGTAGGTAATGGGTTCGGATCCCAGTCGAGGCATGGGATTTTTAATCCAGATACCGACTCCAAACCCTGGGTGAGTCCTGCGTAAGGCTCAATGGGTAGATGTAAACCATTTGCACCGACCAGTGATCCATAACTGGTTCAACAAGGGCCATGGTTTGTGCTATCCTGCCTGTAGGAAGCGCAAATAAAAGATCCCTTGCTGCTAATCCGAAAGAGTAGCTCATGTAGTGGCGACAGCGGGTTTCCTCTCAAAATCTGTGTGGTCCTTAACCACATGTCTGACGCCATATAACCGTAAATAAAATGTGTTGAGTGCGTCGTTAAATAAAACATTTCTTTCTTTCTTTTGTCCCCCCAGGTGGTACCAATTGGCCACATTTTTGGTTCTGGTTCATGGACTTAGTAAACGGCCTCTGTCATACAGGCAATATAGGGCCAATACGACAAATTCCCGTATTAGGTACCAATCTAATTAAAATTAGCTCCACTATTACATGTGGATCTAAAGACAGCCAGTTGGAGCTCATGTCCACCAATCAAAACCTTACTTGCAGAATCATGCCAGTGATTTAAAACTAACAACACTGCGTAGTCCCCAATGTCCAGGTAACATTTCGTCTGTAAATAATAATTTAAATATTGACCAATCACACTTCGCCTTTTATAACGTTATTTGGGAGCATACAAATTCTAAAAATATCGGGCGAGTCTATTTTAGTGGCCGCAGTACAGCGAACCATACCAATACGTACGGGGTGGGTTATCAGTCTTCAATTTTACATTAAAAATTATTTATTTATTAAAAAAAACTAAAAACTAAATCAATCTTCAGTTTTACATTACAAATTATTTATTTTATAAAATAAAACATGTTTTAAGGCATTCGTAATTCACACGAAACATGTCGTATACCCTCAGGATAATTCGGAATGTTTTCAAATTATTTTTAAATCACTGGCAGGATTCTGCAAGTAAGATTTTGATTGGTGGACATGAGCTCCAACTGGCTGTCTTTAGATCCACATGTAATAGTGGAGCTAATTTTAATTAGATTGATTAGGCACAGGGCTTATACATGAGTTTTACTTCCTGTAGAGGTTTCTTTTTTATCACTCGAAATAATGAATCTATGAATTGTATTTTTTTTTTTTTTTAGGAAAAATGCTTATTTGCTACTGTTGAAGCTGCAATGTCTGGTTTCAATCGTATACAGTCAAGTTCTAAGTTCAAATACAGGCATAACTGCACTTTTAATTCACTCGCAAGTTGTCGTCATTAACGCATATCGTCAAATGCTTACTAGCCAGTTAGAACAATCCTCGCCATTTTGTAATACCGAGCGCATTCTAGCAGCCACTTCCTAGCAGCCAATTACGCTAGCAGCCAATTTCAGCAGACACGCACGCCTTTTATAATGTGTGTTGTGGTGTGGGCTATACGATACTAGTTGGACATCCTATATTACCGTAGTACAGATGGATTTTTAAAGTGATACTTCAGATATTATAAAAGTGCTTAATAAAACGGTTAAGTTGTATTTATACGGATATTAGTAACAATAAGACTGTGAAAATGAGTCTTGGTTGTTATTTTGTTTTTGTGTTGTTATTATATAAAGATACTCTTTAAAACTCTAAAATTCTTAAGTTGTAGTGAATAATTAAAAATTAGCATAACAGTGTGTATAAAAGTGTGTGAAATACAGGTAACAATCGAAAGGCGTATGAGTCCGGTGTTTAGATCGTCGCCATGAGGGTCTGCTGAAATTGGCTGCTAGCGTAATTGGCTGCTAGGAATTGGCTGCTAGAATCCGCTTGGTTTTTGTAATGCAACAATAGCCGAACCGTACTATTTTTAGCCCAGAGGGAGCCCGGCAAAAGTGTCCCATTTTCAAAATAGTGAGTTTATTTTTAACTTGGAAAAGCCAGTGTAGTGAAACCAATTCGGAGTGCGGCGTCTTATATGCACCAAACGTAATGGGATTTTCTGTTCTAAATGCTTAAATAATAAAAATATTCCAGACATAGCCGCTTTAACTCATGAAAAGAAAATGTCATTTCCAACGCACTTGCTCTATAAATGTGATTTTTATTAATTACATTTTACACCAGTGCTGTTTTAAAATGTAATGATTATACGTGTTGTGTACCTATTATCGTTATCGATCGAGTTGTCAGTTCGAAAATAAACGTTTTATTTTAGTGATTTTAAGTTCTGTTTCCTTCGCTGTCTTAATTTCCCGCTAATTTGTGGTACGACATAAAGTGGCTACATTGTGATACACACCTGGCGTTAGCAGAGACGACATGGGTAATCACTTCATTAGTAATACGAAATGCGAACTGTCAAGAACTGAAGATTTTTCACTCAGACGTTTATCAAATAGAGCACATTCAGGTGTAGGAAAATGAAACTGATTTGAGTGTTTTGTCACTTGCTACTTTTGGTGCACGACACGTCAAACGGCACACGTAGTTATAGCTTTACTGACATCCTTTCTGGATACACAAGATGTAACGGTCTTTGGTGTAACCAAGTATGGAGGCATGCTCCCCATCACACATCTTTTATATTTGCTTCATGCCACATAACACAACTTATAGCCAGTGGCAGTGGCTCCCCTCCCAATATAAAATCCTAGGTATACCAATGGAAAAAATATTTTGCACACACGAACACGCGCAAGCACACACACACACACACACACACACACACACACACACATACACGCCAACACACACGAACGTACGTACGCATACACACACACACTGTTATTTAGTTTGAAAAAACACCCATCTTGAGACTAGCTTTGTCTTGAATATTATTTCAAGTGCTCTAAACCTAAATCACAACTGTTAATATTATTAATGTCATCGTCACCATTCCAGAAGAAGTTGATTAATAAAACTATCATTAAATGGCGTTGCTTCGGGCTATAGGGACTACATGAGGTGAACACAATTGCCCTCGGACCTATAGCAAGGCCAATACGAAAACACACATTTAGTAATACGAGGGCGGGTCCACAATGTTATAAAGGAGGGTCACTGTCTAAAAAGGGCAATTTGAGTTTGTCGAAGGCAAAAGGGAGCGAGATCTGTACAGACATTCCGGGGGGATCCTCCTCGGAATTTCTTTTAATAAAAATGGCCAGAGGCGCGTTTTTAGGGCAATTTTAGTATTATATATTGTGGATGATGTATTTGGAAAAACAGATCATTATAAAGACGCATCATACAGCCGGGCAGTGGCCACGGGACCCTTGTGCCGATATTGTCCAATCCCACAGGCGATATTGTTCAATCCTACAGCCGAGATTGTCCAGTCCCACAGGCGAGATTGTCCAATCCCACAGGCGAGATTGTCCAATCCTACAGGCGAGATTGTCCAACCCTACAGTCCAACCTTACAGGCGAGATTGTCCAATCCTACAGGCGATATTGTCCAATCCTACAGGCGATATTGTCCAATCCTACAGGCGAGATTGTCCAATCCTACAGCCGACACAAGGGGAATGTAACAACCTGTAAAATTATGTCTTGGAGAGTGGCAGTCCTCCTGTAGAAGATCCATCTTATATTACTTTAAAAGGACATTCCTGAGTTTGCTGCAATTTTTAAGATGTTATCGACTAACATAGACCTTTTAACGATTGTAATTACATATCAAATATATTTTTCTGCATAAAATATTAGTGGCTGTATATTAGACGTTTCTGATTGTTCTAATATTTGTACTAGGTTAAATTTCATTTTATTTCCTAAAATTATTGTTTTCGTCCGTACGAAATTATTTGAAAACAAAATCCAGTTTGGGCTTCTTACAAATATTAAAACGACCAGAAACACATTGAATATACAGAAACTGATATTCTAAATAAGAAAATATATTTAATATGTACGTTTAATCGTAGAACTATTTTATTAGTCGGAAATATTTTACAATGCGGCAAACTCAGGAATGTCCCTTTAAGGGGCTTGACGCGCGATCGATTCTCGTCGGTGGGCCCACTGGGCTATTTCTCGTTCCAGCTAATGCACCACGACTTGTATATCAAAGGATGTAGTATGTACTTTCCTGTCTGTGGGGTGATGCATATAAAAGATCCCTTGCTACTAGTGGAAAATGTAGCAGGTTTCCTCTCTGAGACTATATGTCAGAATTACCAAATGTTGGAAATTCAATAGCCGATGATCAATAAATCAATGTGCTCCAGTGGTGTCGTTAAACAAAACAAACCTTAACCTGCACTTTTACCTGTCTGGAAACGATCCCTTGACGAGTACCAGTTCTGTAGAAGAGTCATCTGATAGTGATTCTTGGCAACAATCACAACGTTGCCCAAATATCCTTTCGACTCTTCCTTCAACAGAGATACGATTTTGTTTTTCATTATAGAAAAACAAAAAAAGGTTTTATAATAGCTTGGGCACAGCAAATTGATACGGTTTAATCTGTGTACACAACTGAAAAGAGCTGTTATGCGCCGGAGGCCTAGCGTGGTATGTTAATGTTGACATAATAATGACAAAGGTGTGACAGACAACGAGACAGGTCGAATATAACACAAAGGAGTTGCTTCGTGGAGTCTAGAAAGGCCACTGGACTAACTCGACCCGCATGAAACACACAAACATTCTAACTACCTCTTGGGTTTGGTGGAATCACCCAAACAAAAACCTAATACTTTTTGACTTTTTCTTTCATTTCAACCGATCGATGGTTCCTGCAATTGCTGCTGTATATATTTTTCAAGTGATTATTCTAAGAAAATGAGCTATACTTGTGTTTCGGTTCCGACAGTTGGAAGTGTCGCCCAAATATCCAGGTCAAGAGGTAGGTCTTTTCATACATATTACTGCGTTATAACTCGGTTGAAACAATATTATTTATTATTATTTATTTACTGACCATCAAATATGCCAACAGGCAAAATTTCTGAATTTTTAAATGGACATAACTTGGTTTAAGCAATATTATTTATTATTATTAATTATTATTTTTATTTATTATTATTATTATATATTTACTGACCGTCAAATAATATTGCCAAAAGGCAAAATTTCTAAATTTTTAAATGGACATAACTTGGTTTAAACAATATTATTTATTATTATTATTATTATTATTATTATTATGATATATTTACTGACCGTCAAATAATATTGCCAACAGGCTGAATTTCTGAATTTTCAAATAGATATAACTTAATTTAAGCATTATTATATATTATTATATATTTATTGACTGGTAAACTATTGCCAACCGGAAACAAGCCTGTTTATGCATATCCTTCATTTTACAGATAATAAGACACCTCTGCATTCTACAAATACAAATGTTTTATAAGACAAGATCACATAAATGTAATAAAGTAATACGTCTGAGCTTCTAAATAGACATATTTTGGTTTAAACAATATCATTTATTATTATATATTTAATGACTTTCAAATATACAGAATGCAAATGCCTATTTAAGTCACCTCCCTACACTTTACAAATATAAATATATTAGAAGATAAGATTACAGCAATGTAATAAATTAATATTTATGAATTGATAATAGGCTAGAAACGGGGGAGGGGGAGGGAAGAAGAAAAATAAAATAGAGATATAATCTGGTTAGATAATCTTATAATTGTTTCACAAACTGGCAAAAGTAAAAACGGTTGACGGTTAACTCATCTTGAAATGCTTGTACACATTTGAACACTGCCGTAGGAAACGGGGGGGGGGGGGGGGGGGGAGGGGCACATTTTTAAGCAGTAGCGATGGATTATATATATTTTTTACATGTATTTATATATATGTGTTTGCCCCCTCCCCCACCCACCCACCCGACACACACACCTTCCTACGCCCGTGCATTTGAATATGCAGGTATTTTTTTATTAATACTAAAGTGCGGATCACCAAATGGGAAAGTATTACAGTTAAAATTTGAATAATTTCATAAATGGGTATTACGAACCACACTGTATAGAGGACAATAGCTTAAACAACGTTCAGCATGATCAAAATATACATATGATAGCATCCAAGAATACTTTTCTATAGTTCTGTTCAATTATTTAAAGGTTACATTTATTTTTTAATTTTCAAAATGTTTTTAATGTGCTAATGTTACATTGTTTTGTAATCAATACTTATTTTCTTTCCCAAAAAATACGCATGGAAGACAAAGCAAACCAAACCACAACATATTCCATATATAATTCATCATCTAAAATGCATGACATTTAGTTCTTGTAATTCGAAACAAATCTCTGTACGTTGAAAATTCGTTTGGTTAATAATAATAATAATAATAATAATATTAAATAACAATAATAATAAAATAAAAAATATAAAAAATAATACAGTCCGTCCCATCCTCCTACAAAAGTGTTTTTGTTAATAATTTCAATTTGGTTTGACGTAAGAAATAAAGTGTGTTTTGTTTAACGACACCACTGGAGCACATTGATTATTGGATGTCAAACATTTGGCATTCCCAGTCTGGAGCTCCACGCGGTAAGACGTGTTTGTTTCGCTTGTGCACACTGCACGTGCTTTCGTGTGCTCGACTTGGGGGTCCTTCATTTCGTTGTTTTTGTCAGCGAAATGAAGTTTTATACTGGGATGTATGCGGCCATTGGAACTGATTGAACGCTGGAACGCTTCTCGTTTCGGCAGTCTGCACCACCAGGTTGGATTCTTTTTCAGCGAGATTCCTCGCCTCCACGTCATTTCTCCGTCTGACTATGTTGACTTGTTTTTTCGTGACTCGTATGACGACCATTCTGCAGAACGCCACGGTTGTTCGCGTTTAGTCTCTACATGTCCGAGCCTGTCCTACCAGCACTGGAAGATTGACCGCCCCACTCTAAGAAGAAATAGGAAGCGGGGTCGGCCCTACTACTCTTTTTCTAGACTTTACATTGCTTTATAATGATACCATCTCGTATCCTTCGGAGTCGGGCCCGTCCGCACCACTATACCAACCCATGACGACTGGACTATACCCTAGTCTGATACTCTACTCGTTCAGACGGATCCGGCTTCTCAAGATCTGTATTTCAGCACAGCACTACACCTTCAACGTCTATCGACTGTCAATCTAGGGGTTTTCTTGACGGGATGCAACCCATCTCGTCCCTTTAAGCTGTGCACCCAAACGGCCTTAACGAGGCCACTCGCGTGGACATATCGATCGGACTTTAAACGTTTAGATCTGCGTTCAAACTTTTATGTCGAAATTACTTTTTTTGTAATATTATTAAATAGTCCGATCCTCTCTTCTTTCTCTTATTTAATTTTGGACTGTCCTTCTAAAATGCTCCAAATTATATAAATATTCGGCCGAGCAGTCAATTCTTTTTTATTTTTGGCTTGTAACCTTTTTCTTTTTTTATTTATTCTATTAACGTTTTTACTAATTGCTATTTTCAAAATTCTGCCCATTTTCAACCCCCCCCCCCCCCCCCCCTCCATCCCGAGTCAGGCCACCGATCTTATCGGAGGTCGGACTCGGGATGGGCGTGTTCGAAACCCTAGTGGTATATGGGCACGTTAAACTAGTTATCATCATCATCATCAAACATTTGGTAATTCTGACTCGTAGTCATCAGAGAAAATCCGTTACATTTTTCTAATGCAGCAAAAGCTCTTTTATATGCACTTTCCCACAGACAGGAAAACACATACCACGGCCTTTGACCAGTTGTGGTGCACTGGTTGGAACGAGGACAAAAATCAATTCCTGAGGTGTGACGTAAGAAGAAAGGTAAAAGTGTTTTGGAAATAACAAAAAATTACTATTTCTGTGTCCGATTTAGAAAACAATCGGCTTAGAATTTTTTTTTCATAGTATCAAAAAGGGGTTCCCTGTGGGATGTTGAAACCAGCATAAGGTACACAAAAAAGGAGTTGTAATTATCTGCAAATAAACCCCGTTTTCTTGCAGGTAGATTAAATGTTTATTTTCTGGGCGGGTTAATCAGTTTTGATTAGAAAACGATAAAGTTATCGGCAATAAGAACTGATTTTGTTACTTCTTAGCAGACGACCGGCCTCGGTGGCGTCGTGGTAGGCCATCGGTCAACAGGCTGGTAGGTACTGGGTTCAGATCCCAGTCGAGACATGGGATTTTTAATCCAGATACCAACTCCAAACTCTGAGTGAGTGCTCCGCAAGGCTCAATGGATAGGTGTAAACCACTTGCACCGACCAGTGATCCATAACTGGTTCAACAAAGGCCATGGTTTGTGCTATCCTGCCTGTGGGAAGCGCAAATAAAAGAGCCCTTGCTGCTAATCGGAAGAGTAGCCCATATAGTGGCGACAGCGGGTTTCCTCTCAAAATCTGTGTGGTCCTTAACCATATGTCTGACGCCATATAACCGTAAATAAAATGTGTTGAGTGCGTCGTTAAATAAAACATTTCTTTCTTTCTTTCTTAGCAGACGATAAACAAAGGGGAACAACTCTTATAACCTTTAATATTGAGTATTCTGGGTTTTCAACTAGGAGTTTTTCCCTTTAACGTTTGTCAACTGTTTTCACTGGTTCCTAAATTATTTTTAAAATGTGTTTAACGACACCACTAGAGCACATTGATTTATTAATCATCGGCTATTGGATGTCAAACATTTGGTAATTTTGATATATATAGTCTCAGAGAGTACACCCGCTATATTTTTCTATTAATAGCAAGTGATGGTTCCCAAAGTGGCCGAATCTAGCAAGCGTGAGCGACAAACACCTGGCTGAACTTAACCTAAACATATTATTTCTGCCACATGTTATTTGCCATAATAGACCGGGAGCCCAGGGCCTCGAGCTCAGACGAACGAGGTACTAATATCTGAATAGTGAAACACATACGGAGTAACTTGACATTTACAGAAATGGATTTCTGCCGGGGCCCACCTGCTACGTGTGAACCCTGGCTACCCTTAATTAGCCCCTGAAATGGGTCTAGCTCAAACATAGGAGGTACCAGTCAGAACCACTTCTAAACTGTGCACACTATCAACCTTACAATGAGGTCATATGTGACAGACACGCCAACTGCTGCAAAACGCCCCCCCCCCCCCCCCGACGCCCCAGAAAGGCCCCCAAAATTTGGGCTAGCTCAAACATTGGAGGTACCAAGTAAAACCAAGTTTAAATGAACAAGTACACCCCACTGAGTGTGAAATGGCCCATGCCAGACAAATTGTCTGCTGCGTTGGCTCTACCAGACGCCCCAAATATTCACCCCCCATACTCTCTTGAAAAACTGGTCTAGCTCAAACATTGGAGGTATCTTTTATATGCATCATTCCATAGACATAATAGCACATACCACGGCCTCTGGTATACCATTCGTGGTGCACTGGCTGGAATGAGAAATAGCCCAATGGGCCCATCGACGGGGGTCGATCCTAGACCGATCGCGCATCAGGCGTGTGCTTTAACACTTGGCTACGTCGCATTCTTCTTACATGTTCACCGGTACCAGCTGGTGTCCACTGGTTTCCTCCTGCTGTCAACCGACAGGCTGCGACATTTTGAAGTAAGTAAAACTGATGAGGGGACTACGTAGTTAACAATATTTATTATCGCCATACAAATTAAGCGGCAATAGAATTTGCCAAGGGGTGTATCTACTACATATGCTAGGGGGAGCAGTTGCACGCCCCAGAAAGACACACAAAGGTCCTTTTTTAAGGTAAAAAGGCCCTTTTTCTCGACCTGAAAAAGTGTTTTCCCGATCTGAAAAAGTGTTTTCTCCCATTACAACATTACTTATTTTAGACAAGGTATGGCCTTGTAAAGATTTTACAAATGAACATTTTCTTTATAAATAATTAAACAAAATAATATAACAGAAATTTAATTATTAAAATTATTCCACATTGCAGAGAGAGAGAGAGAGAGAGAGAGAGAGAGAGAGAGAGAGAGAGAGAGAGAGAGAGAGAGAGAGAGAGAGAGAGAGAGAGAGAGAGAGAGAGAGAGAGAGAGAGAGAGAGAGAGAGAGAGAGAGAGAGAGAGAGACGGCAGCAAGAGTGGATACAAAGGAAGTGATCGGGGGGGACGTGTTCCCTAAAAATTACATTGGACGTCACTACGTAAAAATACATATTACCTTTATAAATAAACAAATTAATATAACAGAAATACAATTGAAATAGCGCCACGTTACTGTGTGTGTGTGTGTGTGTGTGTGTGTGTGTGTGTGTGTGTATGTGTTTGTGTTTGTGTGTGTGACAGAGAGGGGAGAATGAGAAAGACAGAGGGGAGAGAGGCGGAGGGACGGAGAGGGGGGGGGGGGAGACAAGAAAAAAAGTAAAGAGGCTGAAATGCGTGCTTATTCCCACATTATTTAGAACCCGATAAGAATAGTGGAAAATGATGTGACAAATGATTATTTAATCTCAATGATGATCGCACCATGTTTATTTGAAACTGTCATTGTTGGTGTACACTACACTCAGAACACCTTTTCCCTTAAACATCGACCACGGTGGCTGAAGCTGTTAAATTTGGGCGACAATGTTTCATGAACTTCAGTCGGTGTGACGTCGTAAATTAAACACGTTTTGAATCCCGATTGCGTCCGCCTCCTGAATATTAACATCCAATTCTGCAACAGTTAAAAGATAGCTTTCTGGAGCATACCGATTGATCATTATCGATTGAACAGTCTTCTCGGGAAAAGTAAAGACTGTGTTTAATGACACCACTAGAACAGATTGATTAATTAATCATGGACTATTGGATGTCAAACATTTGATAATTCTGATGCACCGTCTTCAAAGGAAAGATAAAGTTGTGTTTTGCTTTAAGACACCACTAGAGTATATCGATTAAGTAATTATTGGAAGGCAAACATTTGATAACGCCAACTCAAAGTAGGTTTTTGTTGGTAGTAGCAATGAATCGTTTGTATGCATTTTCCCAAGAGGTTTGGACCCTTCAACCCAATCAGAACAGATGAGTGCAGGGGCGGATCCATAATTTTTTTGTGGGGGTGGGGAGACTTCGGTGAAAGAGGATATGGACCAATTGAGAAAAAAGCCCATAGCCACTTAAAGTCGCACGCCCTAGTTTCAGCCCGCGAAAAGTTATTCTAATTTTGGTTAATCTACAAAACTGTAACACACTTAGATCACGTTTTTATAAAATAGAGTGAAAAAACAGGTTTTATATCGATAAATACCATGGGAATCCCCGTGACCGAATTACTTGAAATAATTTTGAAAGTTAGTATTCTGATGTCACCGGTAGATGTCGCTCAAAGCACAGAAATGCCTATGTCACGACACATTTCCAAGAGTGCACACAGACTTGGGGTGAGTTGCTTTCACCTCTCCTGGACATGTTCCAACTGTTCTGTCCTGGACAGCGAAAGGAATGAGTTTGGAACAGGAAGTTACTTTACCAACATGGGTGCTTCTGTTGAGGAAGTGGCTGCTGCAGAAATCATGATACTTGAACCGGAATAAGACGACGATGATAGTCCGTCACCGACCATGTTGACTATACTACAGTGTTTGAAATAATAAATTTTATATATAAACCGCAATTAGCCTACATTTGCTATTCTGCACCGGGTACTAGTGGCTAACCTGTTGTTATTAGCAATTAGATGCACCGTTTATTATTGTTGGTATTAGTAGTAGTACTAGTAGTAGTACTAGTAGTAGTAGTAGTAGTAGTAGTAGTAGTAGTAGTAGTAGTAGTAGTAGTAGTAGTAGTAGTAGTGGTAGTAGTAGTAGTACAGTATGTAGGAACCAGATTTGGGGAGGCACTTCCCCTCTCCAGGACGAAAATGTAAGTTGTTTTTTTGTCCTACTCTATTTAAATAAAGGTAACAGGGCCGAAAAAAAATCCGGAAAGCATTAAACAAACTTAAAGAAAATTCTCTTCTTAACTGTTTAAGGAGTTTTAGACTATTAACTACTCAGTTACCCCCCCCCCCCCCCCCCACCCCCCAAACAAAATATCCTAGCTACGGCCCTGCCACCCCCACCGCCCACTCCCACCCCCACCCCAAGGTTGTATCCCCTCTCCAGATATCGTAAGGCTTAGCAAAATTATTGGTTTTAAAGGTTTGTAACGTTTTGTATTGAAATACTTACTTGTCTGAACTTTATTGTTAATGAAAATGTTCACGAACTGGGAAGAAAAACCTCACAAATGAACGACAAGCAAATGACAAACAATCGGATGTTGATTGCGCGAACCGTGCACGAGAAAATGAACCGAACCAAAATCATAACGGTCACGTGGTATACCAACGTCTGTGACGTTGAAACGGGAAGATCCCCTCTAAAAATAGATTAGACCTTGTCTACTCAACGGTTTTGTCTCAGACGCGCGTGCGTTTTAAAGAGATACGAAAAATCAATTTTGTGATATTACAAACACCAGGATTACCAGGATTACCAAAAAACACTTCAGGTGAATGGAAATGTATATTCTAAATAATAAAATGTAAGTAAAGTGCAATTTTATTTGTGAGAAAATGGGTTTAATAGCGAGAAACAACGGCGTAATGGTTAACAACTAGGTCGTGTCCCTTTAATTTAGTGGGGAGGGGTCCTCCGGTCTCATCGTAGATCCGCCTCTGGTGCGTTCTACAGACTGAATTAGACTCTACTCCACCCTTTCTAGGAAACGGTTTAAACACCAATAGTACACGTTACTCAGTGGTCTTGGTGAATCGCAAATGAAAGCTAAATTGATTGACGGGACAACAATGACATGAATAATTCCCCAGCCTTCGCCCGAGGCTTTGGTACAGTTTTTGTTTGTGACATTTCCTGTCAAGTCACTACACCAGGTGAATGTGAATACCTTTCTGAGTAAATAAAAGCAAATCATCACCTAGTTGTACTGCGAGTCAACGGCAAAAAACTATAACAGGAGGTTATGGAGCAGTTGCCCTCATAAATAGATATTCAGGACCGAACCTATCGTAAAATATGGTGTGTGTGTGGGGGGGGGGGGGGGGGGTGGCAGTACAAAAATAATCTGGGCACAGCAATAGAAGATCACCTCAAAGTAGACAAAATGGTCATTTTTAAACTGAAAATAATACGGGGTTTTGTATAGCTATTTTTGCGAAGGATGCAACTACCCTTTTTTCACCCCACCCCCAGAGCGCTAGGTACTGCCCTAAACTATGAAAACAAAATAATATATATATATATGTACCGATAGACAGACAGACACACAGACAGACAGACAGATAGATAGATAGATATAAAATATGTCACGTCACAAATCTTTGACTTTTTAGCAAATTATAAGCGCGTTGGCTACTATATAATTATTGTTTTATGGTATACTGTACAATATTAAAGGGACATTCCCGAGTTTGCTGCATTGTAAGATGTTTCCGACTAATAAAATATTTCTACGAATATCAGTGTCTGTATATTCAATGTGTTTCTGGTCGTCTTAGTATTTGTAAGAAGCCCAAACTGGATTTCGTCTTCAAAAAATTTCGTACGTACGAAAAATAATATTTTCGGAAATAAAACGAAGTTTAACCCAGTACAAATATTAGAACAATCAGAAACACGTTTAATATACAGCCACTAATAATAATAATAAAAAAAAAATTATGTTATGCAGAAAAATATATTTGATATTTAATTACAATCGTTAAAAGGTCTCTGTTAGTCGACAACATCTTAAATTGCAGCAAACTCAGGAATGTCCCTTTAAACAAAACTGTTTTACCGAACGAAACTGTTTATAATGCGTATTTACAGAACATTACAGCTTGGATATTCCTGAGATAGGTTTTTTTTAGAGATATATTATGTCTAGGATAAATTAATTTGTAATTTTGTATTAAGCAGAGTAAAATATTGGCCTTATAGCACTTGTAAGTATGACATAGTGCCTTTAAATGCGCAACGACATAGTTATCGCGTACATAACATAGACCTATATCCACAGCGACTGGTTACTGTGTTAATGGATGTACGCTGCAGATTTTATGTTTTTTTTATTAGTTACATATTTACCAAGGAATGGCAGCACATTGCACTTTAAATGTTGTCTTGTGAATTATGCACTGATTTTTTCATGCGGCATCGATTAATGTGTAGGTATTTATCATAAATAATTGTAAATAACAGAGAAATCCAGTACTTAAAGTTCTACGTTAATGGACTTTTAAGGGTCTGTCCTGAGGTTTCCCTTCTTTTAAAGGGACATTCCTGAGTTTGCTGCATTGTAAGATGTTTCCGACTAATAAAATATCTCTACGATTAAGCTTGCATATTGAATATATTTTCTTGTTTAGAATATCAATGTCTGTATATTCAATGTGTTTCTGGTCGTCTTAATATTTGTAAGAAGCCCAAACTGGATTTTGTCTTCAAATAATTTCTCCGAAAAACTATATTTTAGAAACACGTTTAATATACAGCCACTAATATTTTATGCAGAAAAATATATTTGATATTTAATTACAATCGTTAAAACGTCTCTGTCAGTCGATAAATCTTAGAAATTGCAGCAAACTCAGGAATGTCCCTTTAATAACTAAAATTACACATTAAATACATTTTCTTATTCGAGAGGTCACTGTGTATTCCATGGTTTGGTTTCTTTTGTTGTTGTTTTTTGTTGTTGTTGTTATCCTAATGTTTAGATAGCCCAAACTGTAATTTATCTCCAAATACTTTTGTACGTAAGAAACCTTTTTTTAATAATAGGAAGTAAAATGAAATTCGATCTACTACAGATATTAGGATGACCAGAAACACGTTCGATGTACAAAACCCCCCAAAAAGCAACAACAACGACAACTGATATTCGAAACAATAACCTGTATTCAAGATGTAACTTTAATTCTAAAATAGAGAATACTACAAGATTGGACGTTAGAACGGACACGAATGTAGTATTACGTTTCTTACATACTCTCAACCAAAAAATTTAAAATAAAATCAGGTTTTAAACAAATTTAAAAGTGTTTTCCATTTAAACTAATATATTTACACCCCTTGCGCGTGTAGGTAACTTACGCGTCACAGACTAATCAGTTCCAGGTTAACCTATACGTCACAGAGTAATCAATTTCGCTTTTTGTTCATTGGATGACAGTATGGCTGTCGTGACCAGGACATCACCTAAAGGCAGTTAGTCGTACGTCTTTAAATTGTTTTGACACCCAATAGCCGATGTATTTTTCGTGCTGGGGTGTCGTTAAACATTCATTCATTCATTCATTAAATTGTTATTATACGCATGTGTGTTATTACTATGTGTTATCAAAAGTACTTAATGATGTTCTCACCAACGGCTGTGTAAGAAAAGGGGTTTATAATGCTAGGATAAAACTACCAACTGTCACGACGGAGTTAGCCAATTTCGCGACTTCTAAGACTGTCCAGTTGCTATCATCGTATACAACGCCTACAATCGATTAGTTGTTAATCTGAGCTAATAATGCACTGTAAGTCGAGACAATTACAACGCAACCATCAAGTTGGCCAACTTCGTCGTGGCAGTTGATGATATGACACTAGCATTATTTAGAAATATGTAACAATCGTTGCAAACTCTGGATAGCCCCTTTAAATATGGACTAGTTTCTATAACACTGTTAGCATTGTTGTTGTTTTTTATACTGTTATTGGAATTACAGTTAACGGTCATTATGTCTTTCAGCGTCTTCCCACGTTCGATACGAACGAGGCAAGGCGGTACGATTGTTCAGCGCTATGGTTTTGCCTCACCTGCTGCTGGGAGGTATGGTGGTCTGCGCCGGTATCGTCACGGTGTACGTGGAATCTCTCAGTCCCGCCTTTCCATTCGTCACAGGAACAGACATAATTAGTGGACTGACGGTATGTTAAACACCATTTTACAGAAATAAAGAGAGCAAACATCCCCACCCACAAACACACACACTGAACAAAAATATACGTCCCTCCCGCACACACACACACGCACACGCACAGGCACGCACACATACAGAGAGAGAGAGAGAGAGAGAGAGAGAGAGAGAGAGAGAGAGAGAGAGAGAGAGAGAGAGAAAGACAGACATACAGAGACAGACAGAGACACACACAAAATACAAAAAAATATTATGGGGTTTCGGGGGTCGAACTCTCTCCCCCCCCCCCCCCCCCTGCTCAAACAATTTTTTTTTAAATCTGTTTTCCGGGGAAACCTTCCTAGAAAGTAAAAACTATGCTCACCATAACATCTACTCCCACCCCCCCTCCCCTCCACCCCGCCAGATAAAAGCATATTATATTCAGTATCGTATCTTTGAGATATGATAAGAATCGTGAGAGTAGGCAGTCAATACTCACTATTAGCTGTTTTGTTTACAGATGGCTGATCTTGGCCATGATATATGGTCTCAACCCTGTATGAAGAGGACTGCCACTTTTAGTGTTCTCGCACGATGCACCAAAACCTTTTCTATAGCTTCCGTAAACAAAGGGGCGTTTTAATTCGCACATTGAATGAATGAATGAATGAATGAATGTTTAACGACACCCGAGCACGAAAAATACATCGGCTATTGGGTGTACAAACTATGGTAACTGCTAAACATGAAGTGATGATCAACATCAATATAAATATGTAATAGTCAAATAAAAACACAGTTATAAAGAACTGTGCAAAAATACAAATATCACAGATATAGAATATTAAAATTTAGAATAAAAGTCAGAATTACGTAAAAACTGTTAGTCGATAACATCTTAAACATTGCAGCAAACTCAGGAATGTCTCTTTAAAAAACGCTCGTCTGCGCCGGGCATAACAGAGACTTTTTAACGATAGTAATTGCATATCAAATATATTTTTCTACATAGAATATTAGTGGCTGTATATTAAACGTGTCTCTGGTCGTTCTTATATATGTACTAGGTTAACATTCATTTTATTTCCTAAAATAATATTTTTTCGTACATAGGAAATTATTTGAAGACAAAATCCAGTTTGGGCTTCTTACAAACATTAAGACGACCAGAAACACATTGAATATACAGCCACTGACATTCTAAACAAGAAACTACATGTATATTTAATATGTAATTTTAATTGCAGAAATATTTTATTAGTTTTTATTAGTAGGAACAATCTTACAATACAGCAGACTCAGGAATGTTCCTTGAAACATTTTCTATAGCTTCCGTAAACAAAGGGGCGCTTTAATTCACATAGTAGATGTGCATAGAAGAATATTTCAAGGACGGAATTACAAGTATTTTATAGAAATATTGCTGAAATTATTTAGCGGGAGTATGTCAAAATTATTCGGAAACGTTAAATGGCAGCAAACCCATGATATATTCGTGCCAAAACAAGGTTAACAAAATACTGGGTGCAAATTTATAGTGGTGGAGGTAATTTTAACACCACAACCCCACCGACCCACCCCTCCAAAAAAAAGAAGAAGAAGACAAAAATAATAACAATAATAATAACAAAACTAAAACGTAACTTTTGAAAATCTTGAAATTTTTTATTTCTCTTTTCTTTTATTGTTGTTTTTCAGACTATATTCACTGGTGGCCTGGCGTATAAGATCTCAAAGGAAAATATATATAACAAGCTGCTGAGGTCGCAAGCTAAGTACAACGTATGTGTATGATATGTTTTATCTATCCATATTTAGTAAATAATTTGATGTTGCATGAATGAATAGATATTTAACGACACCCAAGCACATAAAATACATAAAATGTGTAAATTAAATTATCTAAATGTATTAAATGGACAGTCCTGAGTTTGCTGCACTTTTTAAGATGTTATCGACTAACAGAGACTTTTTAACGATTGTAATTACATATCAAATAAATATTTAATAAATAAGTTTAATCGAAGAAATATATTTTTCTGCATAAAATATTAGTGGCTGTATATTAAACGCGTTTCTGATCGTACTAATATTTGTACTAAGTTAAATTTCATTTTATTTCCAAAAATATAATTTTTTCGTACGTACGAAATTATTTGAAGACAAAATCGAGTTTAGGCTTCTTACAAATATTAAGACGACCAGAAACACATTGAATATACAGACACTGATAATCTAAACCAGAAAATATATTTAATATGTAAGTTTAATCGTAGAAATATTTTATTAGTCGGGAACATCTTAAAATGCAGCAAACTCAGGAATGTCCCTTTAAATGATAATTAACATCAATATAAAAATCAAGACGTATTTTAGTGGCAGACCAAAGTTTCACTTTTAAAGCCGATTTTGATAATTTAACTTAGAAGTACTTAAATTTGATTAATTAGAATATTAATTTTCATACACTTGAAATGGTTCCGGTCATCCAGATTATTGTAATACCCCAAAATGCATTTCTCAAATATCTTAAAACGCACGTTCGTCTGAGAAGTAATGGTTACAACTTTATCCAGATATGCTGCATGTTTGTAGATGAAATAAACAGTGTATATTTCAGAGATGGGGTAATCGTAATCAGTAATCGTAATCGATTATAATCGATTACATGTTTTCATGTAATCGCAATCGATTACATTGTTTGAGAATGTCATGTAATCGCAATCGTAATCGATTACATTGCTAATGTAATCGTAATCAGCGATTACTTTCATGATTACTCGTAATTATTTACTAAACTTAGATGTGTTTAGCATCAACTCCAGTAACAGTGCCTATAGTTAGAAGCAGTCTGGTCCGTCAGAAGAACTGATCTCCCATTGTCTACCACTCTCATAGTAGAACTATTATTTGCCTTGAGAAACAGGGGATCATAACGTCTGGATTATCAAATGAATGTTACCCAGGGGATGAAGACACACATTCACATAATCAGGGGACAATATTTCGAAATCTGAGGGAACCGGAAGTCGGTTCACGTGGTTTTTACCTAGGTAACCAATTGTTCGGTTACGTGAATTATATTTGCGAAACCCGTGGGTTACCTGATCGGTTACCTCAAAATTACGTTGAAATTATATTTTAAATACATAGTTTTTAGCTGAAACATAAAGTTAAAACAAATACAAAGGAAAACATTTGACCCCCCCAAAAATGGCTTCAAAGGAGTGGACAATTAAGGCATTTGGCCTGGTATGCATATTTAACGATATATAATGCACATTATTGCTTAATATCAACAAGTATAATCTTATAGTTAATTAATAAAACGGTTAAATGTTACGGCAGGGCACAATATTTCACGCGAACCGCCGTTCTGTTCGCGTGTCGGTTACGCAAAATTAAATTTACGCGAAACGCAAATTGGTTACGTCATGACCTGTAAACGTTCCGAAAGTAAAACTTGCAAACTTCACGATTACAGGAAGTTTATTCATCCAGACATACTACTACTAGTACTAGTATTCTGACAAATGTTTTAGGCTGAATTTTAGATACTTGATGCGCAGCAAACCAGTAAACTACATTATATTTCAACATTTGTAACTTGCGACCAGTCTAAACTTTTTTTTAAAGTTTTAAAGAAATGTGCTCAGACCGCTAGGGACGGCTAAATTATCTCCTGCTATTTTATCTCTTAAAGGTATATATGTAGATATAATATTGGATTGGCTATAATTTTGCATATATTAAAAACAGTTTTAACGTAAACAGGAATCCAAAAGTGTCACAAAAATTGACATTTGGAACGTCACTGTAGTATAGACGTACCATCGATAAAGTGAAAGTAGCATAGCCAACGCAAACGGCAAAAAGGAATCCCTCCAAATGATTATGTATATATTTCAAAGGCCCACATTACACATGTGCCTAATGCAAAAACAAAATCCGGGAATAGGTCGAGGCTGTCTGTAATTGTTCTATAAACTATCCTTTTAAAAATTACTCAAAAAAAGATTACAAAAAAGAAAAAAAAAAGCCGAAAAGGCTCAGATCTACAGGCGTCCTGATTTTCAACTTTTTCACAGGGGGAGGCCCCCCGAATATCTCCGCTCGGGCTAAGAAAATTTCTGGCTACCCCCCTATATTTTGTTTCAGTACTGGGGCTGATATTCAGTTCAATTATAATATTGTTAACTTTAGCAAGCATTAAAGGTAGGGTCAACTCAAACAAGAGTCTTATGTGTTGGAAAGATGCATACCCGGACCACCAACACATACTGACAGTTTAACAAATGAAAAACGCGTAATTTTAGAATTAATTAAAAAAAGAAGAAGATTATTCCTGCTAACTGGGAGTAGCCATTTTGTTTCGTTTTTGAAACGTCCGGTGGTATAGCTTGGGGCGAAGTGACGTCAGCTCCGTCCATCTGCTCTATACACAGTGTAAACAAACGCTCTAATTTACTACAAGGCGCTTCGCTTTCATCAACCTGACTTGTAAAACAACATGAATGACTTGATTGTATAATAAACTATTTAACTAAATATATTTCAATTTGCATCAATAGAACGAAATCAAGTTATAGTATTTTTCTTTTTTGAATAATCCAAAAAAAGAAAAAAGAAGCATATTATTAGGCCTATTGGTAGGGTACGTTCGAGCAAAAATGACCACTCAAGATATGCAAGTGATACTTTTCTTTTCTTTAAGACGACGTAATTGGTCAGTTTTGTGATTTTAGATGGAAAAGTCTACTTAAGCAATGGTTTTACAGAATTACTTACAGTAATAATGCAGGGCAGCTGATAATGTCCATTACGAATAGAGGGGTATCCGTGCGGTTATAACACAATACCCTGTGATCTTAAAAGAGACACGTCTTTTTAGTGCGTCTAGACACAGTGTCTGGGGACCGTGTAAATATACACCTGCCAATCAGGAACCACAGGTACTGGCCACGGAAAGAAAAGACAAATTAACTAAGAAAACACTCCGATTATTATTTCAGTACATGGGTTAATTTATGTACAAAACATAATAGTTATTTCAACACTTTGACAATGGTGGTTTATTTTGTATTGAAAAATAATATATAATTGTTACTGGCTTACTGGGATGGCTATTATTACAGAAGTTCCTTAGAACATTGCGATGTTTCTGCAAAAATCAGGTATGTTTTGTTTCTTCAGTTCGAAGACTAATTCCTGACGTGACACGTTAGGTATTACGTAACCACCAGCTCGAGTCGTAGGAGTGTACCACACGGACGAATCCATTGAATATTACCCGTCACAGCCAGTCTGGCTTATTAATGGGCGTAGTATGTGTTGTCCTGTCTGTGGGAAAGTGCATATGAAAGATCTCTCTCTGCCAATGAAAAAGAAATATAGCGGGCTTTCTTGAAGATTATATGCCAGACCTATGAAATGCTGTATATCTTACAGTCGATGATTAATGAATAAATGTGCTCTAGTAGTGTCGTTACATAAAATGTTTGACATCCAATAGCTGAAGATTTGTCAGTGTTGTGGTGTCATTAAAATGTTTGGCATCCAACAGTCGATGATTAATTAATCAATGTGCTCTAGTGGTGTAACATAAAATACAATGTTTGACATCCAATAGCTGAAAATTTGTCAATGTGCTCCTGTGGCGTCGTTAAACTGTTTGGCATCGAACAGTTGATGATTAATTAATCCATGTGCTCTAGTGGTGTCGTTACACGAAATGTTTGATATCCGAGCTGATGATTTATTAATAAGCTCTAATAGTGTCGTTGAAATGTTTGACATCCAAGATGATTAATTAATCATTATCATCCAATAGTCGATGATTAATTAATCAATGTGCTCTAGTGGTGTCGTTAAACAAAACAAACTTCACTTTAAGTATTCTCTATTTTCCATCTGACGCCATATAACCGTAAATAAAATGTGTTGAGTGCGTCGTTAAATAAATCATTTCCTTCCTTCCTATTTTTCAGGTCTTTCTGTACGGATTCCTTTGCATTCTCTGTGTGTGTCTGAGTTTCGTCAGCATTGGAGCGGCTGGCTACAGGACCTACCTCTGCACTCTGGGTGCAAGCGCCAAGGAGATCAACCAAAAGATTCCATACCGTGCGTGCCAGGCACGCAGGAAAGCCAGCCTAGCGCTCGCCATCACGGACATAGTCCTGGAGAGCTTCCTGTGTGCCATCAGCGTCCTGGGATTCTGGATATTTGCCAACTATAGGTTTGTCTTCGGGTGCATCACTTCATGCGACGTGTCTGGCAAAAGGACACCAAGCGCAAGCGACGGGAGACGTGGAGACAAACGAATGAATCGAATCACGACTCGACAAACGATTTCAAGCGTCGATTCCTCAAGACTTACATCGCTCACTGACGCACAGCTGAAGAACGCTCTGCTGCCAGTGAATAACCGCATGCCACGTGGGAACACTTTCATTCAAAGGCCTGATGACATAGACTCCAGATTTAGTCTTGAAAGGCCAGTTCATCGAATGCTGGGTAATACAGATGTCTTTAGAAATCGCCCAGAGCGAAGAGTAAACCAAAAACGCGGTAACTTGGGTTTGTCAAGATACGGTTCAGATAACATGATGTTAAGACATTTGCAAAGTGGCGTCAACTATGGGCGAACTCAGGAACGTGGAAACAGGTCTTTGTATGGAGATGTTCAGAGTACGCACACCACAGACTATAACCAAAACGTTGGTGTGTACAGGAACAGAAATACACATCTGTTTGATGTCAATAATAGTTATACGCCATATCCTTCGGGTCAAAGATACAAGCCGTCTGCTCTGGATGGCCAGAAAAACTTGTACAGAGGAACATATTCTGTAGACAGCAGGTTACCACAGGCGAATATGGACAGCGACACTTGGTAAGAGCAGAGCTTTAGTACCCTGTTCTCAAGAAATGACTTCAATCGTGAATTCGAATTGCGTTCGCGAACGGCTGGGATCCTGTTCTCGTGACACCATTATGCTAGATAGTGTAGGATTTGAGAACGGGAACATGTTCAAGCCTCTTTGAAGCGTATAGGTACAGGTTTTCTACACCAAAACAGTTTTGAACACATGGATAGTGTTTTCGTCTAAAAGAAACCTTTTATGACGAAATCAAAAATCTATTTACGGGGTATTGCTACTTATGAAATACACACGATGTGCGACAGAGGCTGCATCCATGGTGAAAATAAAGCGTCGTATTGGAAATCATCTGTTAGAAATAGGAAACCCACCACGCTGTAGACTGTTCCACGTATGTCCCAGTTTAAATTTGTGTAACTAATTCTTCGGAGTGGAAATCCTCTTGCATGCAGATCAGGAGTTATGAATCATTCTGAGAACTGGAAGTCCCACTACCGCAGCAGTTATGACATTGTAAAAAGATCCATTGGACTGCTTTGTGCAGATATGAATTTTTGACTGCGGTAACGATGATGTTATTCTATTTTTTGTTAGATAGGCTGTTCACACTATATCATACATTTGTTGTAAATACCAACATCATCGTCATCAAATAATAATACTAATATAATAATAATAATAATACTAATACTAATACTAATACTAATAATAATAATAAGTTGTATAGGCAGTCAACATAATGTTATACATTTGTTGAGAACATCAACATCATCATTATCATCATCATCATCACCACCACCATCATCCAAAAAAAAGAAGTAATATAAATAAAATAACTAGATAAATAAAACTATGTGGAAATGTTTTGGTAAATGTATTATAGTATAGTCCAAAAATTGCTGTACTCCCTGCGAACTGTCTAAAACATGCACAGAGAATTCATCCCTTTACATATAGGGGGTACCTACATCGGTGGATGATGCACTGAATGCTCGCACGTGTCGTTGGATAGCTTATCGGTGGATCACCACAACCAGTGCTCAACGATTGATATTTAAGATGTTGTGTCATGTCATTACGTGTCTGTTGAGAAGTGCATACAAGGCATCTCTTGGAACCAATTGGTGGCAGTAGACTGTGGTGGAAGCGGGTTTCTTCTCACGTGATCTAGATCAAGCGTCACCATGTGCTGTCAGAAGTCTCGCTCAGTCGGTAAAATCAACGATTAAAACAACAAGAAACCCCACAAAAACCTAAAACCCACAAAACCCCAACAAAACAAACACAAGGCTCCCTTCAACACGCCACCCCACCGCACCCCACTCCCACCCGCATCCGCCAAATTAACCCAACAAGCACTCCGCTTTCATCACCCACTTCCCCCACCACAAAATAACAACCCAATAACAAACAAACAAAAACAACAATAAAAAACACAACAAGCAAGCAAATAAAACAAAAACACCGTACCCTCCAACCCACCACCACCACCCCCTAACAAGCACCACTCGCCCCCCTCCACAAGTTCAAGTTCAAGTTCTTTTATTGCTTTAAGTTGTTCAACTTATCAGCATTATAACAATGAACAAACATTAATATATACAATAGTGCGGAACAATGGTGGAGAGTGACTTACATATATACATATATACACACACATACCCACACACACACACACACACGCAGACACAAATACACACCCAAACACACAAACACACATATATAATAGAAAAAACAAAACAGAATAAAGATAAGTTATTTTACAGGTTATCCTCAGCGGCTAGGGTAATGATAAAATGAGAACATATTAGTTTATTTCCAGTAATAGTTGATCCCTAGTTCTGTTTGCTTGTAATAAATATTTTCCTAGGTTGTTTATCTCTTTATTGTTTCCGGTTGATAAGAGTTGTATTAATTTCAAAGTACTGGGATGCTTAAAGTAGTATTTTTTAATGAATTTCTTTCTTAAAGTTTCGTATCTTGGACATTGAAGGATAAAATGAAATTCGTCCTCAATCTCATTACAGTTACATAAAGTACATATTCTTTGTGCCCTTTCGATATTTTTATACCTACCAGACTCAATATTTAATTTATGTGCACAAATTCTCATTTTTGTTATTTGTCTTAAATTGCGAGATTCTATTGGTTTTGTAAGGTAGGTTTGCAAAGTAAATCCATTTAATAATAAGTGCTGATATAGCAATCCCTTTGGCGATGTCCTTATTGTACTATAGGCATTTTGCTTAAAAACATCATATACTCGTTCTTTTATTATGACATAAAAACTAGAATTGATATTGGTCGAAACCCCCCACAAACAAACAAAATCCAGACAAACAAAACTAACAACAAACAAAAACACCCAAACAAAAACGGAGAGAAACAAGCTACCATTAAAGGGAAATTCCCGAGTTTGTTGCATTGTAAGATGTTTCCGACTAATAAAATATTTCTACGATTAAACTTACATATTAAATATGTTTTCTTGTTTACAATATCAGTGTCTGTATATTCAATGTTTTTCTGGTCGTCTTAATATTAGTAAAAACCCAAACTGGACTTTTGTCTTCAAATAATTTTGTACGTACGAAAAAACATATTTTAGAAAATAAAATGAAATTTAACCTAGTACAAATATTAGAACGATCAGAAACACGTTTAATATACAGCCACTAATATTTTATGCAGAAAAATATATTTGATATGTAATTACACTCGTTAAAAAATCTCTTTCATTCGATAACATCTTTAAAAAATTGTAGCAAACTCTGGAATGTCCCTTTAAAAAAAACCCTCTCCGACGAGCCTGAAACTCACGAATGTCCCTTTAACAGCTACTAATTTTGCTTACTGAAGGTCAAAGTCTCATATGACATCATTTCAGCAAAGTTTTTTTCTTGTTCATATCCTGCATTTACTACGTAGCGCAACACGAGCCCAGTGTTGAAAATAATGGAGAACTGATGACAGAAGAATTCGTGAAACACGACTCCTCTTCTTTTAGCGCCATTCCTTGACACGTCTAATTTCCTGTTTCTATCAAGATACGTTGACACATCTGATAAAGTCACGAGGACTCTACAGTTCGTTTTGGAGTAATGTCTGTCTGTCGTCGAATGTCTGCCAGGTAGTCGCTGCATTTGCCTGCAAGAATAAACACAATCCAAGGTTGCCAGAATGGACATGCATTGTCACAGGATAAACGGCGGGATATAGCTCAATCGGTTGAGTGCGCGTTTGAGGTGCTTGCGTCGCAGGATCGAACCACCTCGGTGGATCCATTCAGCTGATTGGGTTTTTTTCTCGTTCCAACCAGTGCCCCACAACTGGTCAAAGGCTGGTTGTATGTGCTTTCATGTCTCTGGGAAAGTACATATAAAAGATCCCTTGTTGCATTAGGACAAATGATGCAGGTTTCCTCTGACGAATACGTTCAGAATTACCGAATGTTTGACATCCAATAGCCGATAAGTAATTAATCAATATGCTCTAGTGGTTAAACAAAACAAACTGTTTTTTGTCACAGGATATAATGCTACTTGGAACGTACTGTCATTATTCTTGAAGTAGTAAAACCAAGACCTGCAACCTACTTTATAGGGGATGACCTAATGCATTAAAAAAATGTTCGTTTGGTTTATATTAGCTAATTTCATTAATTAAAGGGACATTCCTGAGTTTGCTGCAATTTTTAAGATGTTATCGACTAACAGAGACTTTTTAACGATTGTAATTAAATATCAAATATATTTTTCAGCATAACATATTAGTGGCTGTATATTAAACGTGTTTCTGATCGTTCTAATATTTGTACTGGGTTAAATTTCGTTTTATTTCCGAAAATAAATCCAGTTTGGGCTTCTTACGAATACTAAGACGACCAGAAACACATTGAATATATAGACACTGATATTCTAAACAAGAAAATATATTAAATATGTAAGTTTAATCGTAGAAGTATTTTATTAGTCGGAAACATTTTACAATGCAGCAAACTCAGGAATGTCCCTTTAAAGGGACATTCCTGAGTTTGCTTCTGCAATTTTTAAGATGTTATCGACCAACAGAGACTTTTTAACGATCGAAAATATCAAATATATTTTTCTGCATTAAATATTAGTGGCTGTGCATTAAACGTGTTTCTGGTCGTTCTAATACTTGCATTAGGTTAAATTAAAAAAAAATTCCCCAAGCATATGTTTTTTTTTTCGTACGTACACAATTATTTGAAGACAAAATCCAGTTTTGGCTTCTTACAAATATTAAGACGACCAAAACACATTTAATATACAGACACTGATATTCTAAACAAGAAAATATATTTAATATGAAAGTTTAATCGTAGAAATATTTTATTAGTAGGAAACATCTTACAATGCAGCAAACTCAGGAATGTCCCTTTAATGACAAGGTTTACCAGCCAAATTTGAGTTAGTACAAGTGTTCGGGTAGAAAAATGCCAATAGTATCAGCTGTTAGGGGAGTCTATAGGGGTCATCACCAGGGTGGATGCCTAGTCTGAAAGTAGTGCAATTTTTTTTTTTACAGACGCGTTTCCATGGTTACCAACAACGTAATCGTAAATGTATGTCTTTGATGAACCTACTAGAGCAAACTGATTGATAATTATCGGCTGATGGATGTCAAACATTTGATAATTCTGACTCGTAGTCATCAGAGGAAACCCGCTACAACTGGTTTGATTAGCAGCATGGGATCTTTTATATGCACTTTCCCACAGGTTTGTTGTATAATAACAAAGTAAGTAAATAGTCAACACAAACGTATACTTAAAACCTTTTCTCGCCTCATTACGTCAACCTCTATGACGTACAATGTAGTTAGGAGGGTTTGGAAATGGTATGGGTGCTCTATCTAACGTAATTCATTCATATATCTTATGTTTAAAAATTGCCTATAGCGAATATCCTTTGGCCTAATCTTCCTAGACATATTTATCTTTGACACATTAGATCATGTATCATATTCATTGATCATGAAAGTGTGTTACTGACAAATTATATTTTCGAATGAAAAGAAGGGTAGAACATTAAAGGCATATTGTCACAGGCCACTGACCTATTTAATGGTCTAACATATTACCTGAACAAAAATAATTTGATTTGTCCCTAAATGTACTTTATGCAACCATCTTCATAACCACCACACTCCATTTATTAATGATATTTTGTAAAAATAATTGAATTATGGCAATGGTCCATAATTCTAAAACTAAAACTGCCGAGAGGGTTGACTAGGATTTCACTCCATCATGGTTCAGTTAAGGTGATGCAATAGCTAGATTTGGTTTCCAACAATTAATGTAATTTATAGCTAGTATCCATTTTTAGAGAAATAAGGTCCTTAAATCCGTGACAGTATGCCTTTAATTTGGGTTATGAAGAAGCCTCTGAAAATTGTGAGAAATCTAATTTTGTGTAACCTATTTTTAGTTCGCGTATTAACTTTAAGCAATCATTCATTTTGCTAACAGGGGTGTGGCATTGAGAACTTGAAATGAAACACTATTTGTTTCAACATACAATGAACTTCATTCAAAACGCCCCACCCAATTTTCAGGTGTTATTGCTTTAGCTTGTATGAGGAATATTTATACAAAATCATTTAAATATATTTTTTTCTCTTCTCATATCCGTTTTACAAATCTAACTGCTGCGTTTGCTATATTATATAAAACTCATTTGCAATTTGTCATATAAATAATTTTCATAAACTTTATATAATTCAAATTATGTATTCTTAAGCTATGTAGTATCAAATTACGAATTTGTATAATGAATACCAACGTTGAAAAGCTAACAAAACACCTGTTTTGTAAAGTTCATAACGGTTACAACACACGCCCATAGGAAATAGTATATTGGGGGGGGGGGGGGGGGGGGGGGGGGGGGGGGGGGGGGGACACAAGGCAGGTTTTTATCTTTATTTGTACATTTCGTACTCAAGTGGGAGAGGCACAGCCTTCCCCCTACCCCGCCCCGATTTCTACAAGTCTGCCTAAAGAAACCAGTCATAAAAATGTCAAAACCTTTTCGAGGTCGCGCATTTTAAAAAATCACTGCAAAAACAATACATATTTTTTCGTACAATGACATTTGGACACTGCATTGCGAACATACTTTTAGGAAAGTAATACCACATTACATCATTAAATATTAATGGTATGCCACTAATGATGCGGATATAATGTTCTTCGCAACAACTAATTCGTCCTCCGATTACAAATTCCACAATTGTGCTTGGATCAGACTATCAAATGTCACAACGAAGTTGGCCAACTCGACAGTTGCGTTGTAATTGTCCCAACTCACGATGTACGCTCAGATTAAAGAAAGAAAGAAATGTTTTATTTAACGACGCACTGAACACATTTTATTTACGGTTATATGGCGTCAGACATATGGTTAAGGACCACACAGATATTGAGAGGAAACCCGCTGTCGCCACTTCATGGGCTACTCTTTCCGATTAGCAGCAAAGGATCTTTTATATGCACCATCCCACAGACAGGATAGCACATACTACGGCCTTTGATATACCAGTCATGATGTACTGGCTGGAACGAGAAATAGCCCAATGGGCCCACCGACAGGGATCGATCCAAGACCGACCGCGCATCGAGCGAACGCTGTACCACTGAGTTACGTCCTGCCCCTAATCGATTGTAAGAGTGCTCAGACTAGCAACTGGACACTCGCAGAAGTCGAGAGATCGGCGAGTTGGCCAACTTCGTCGTGACAGTTGGTAGTCTGACTCTAGCATCAGCATATTTTACTTTAACCATTTATGAAGAATATGTTAGTTGTAAGGTTGTGATATATACCAGAAATAAATGAGGTCATACGCATGAGATATAATTGGTCTTTTCCAACGGCAGTTTCGTCTCAGACTGGGTGTCAAAAATGACCAAATACTTCATTTACAATAGCCGATGATTAATAAATCACTGAGTTCTAGTGGTGTCGTTAAACAAAACAAACTTTAACTTTTATTCCATGGCAGTAAACCCTCATCACAACCATAAATTTAGTCTTCATTTGAAAATTCAAAACATGATTTTACAGTCCAGGGGTGCGCGCGCGTGCGCGTGCGTGCGTGTGTGTGTGTGGATGGATGTGTGTGTGTGCGTGCGTATGCAACCACAGTGTTTATTAGTCGTGTTATGGGATGACAGGAAAATATGGTTGACAAAAAAGAGGCATTACTGGTGGGGGCATGGTTTCATGGCCACTTTCTGGCTACGCCAGTGATTCAAAGTTTACGTAGTTGACGCTACACCACCTGAGAAGATAATATATGTGTGCGTGCATGTGTGTGTACTTTAAACCAAGACATGGTAGCAATAAACGGCGATGGGCAAGGCGCCCTTCTACTTATTGCTACTTGGAACCAGTGGCGTAGCGAGGGGTGGGAAAGGGGTCCATGGGCCCACCAATCAAACCTTTTTTTCTTGTTTTACTGTATTAAATTTTATAAAATCCTACATTGCCCCCCCTACCCCCCCCCCCCCCCCAGACACACACACACACCACCACCACCACCATCTAAAATCTGTTAGTTCTTGGAACTGAATATTGAACCACACGAGACTGAATAAAACCGCATGAAATCGATGTCACGTACAACCGGTGTAATAGCCCAAAATATACCCCAGCCAAAATATACCCGGGGTATAAACTGGACTAGCCCAAAATATACTCCCAGCCAAACTATACCCGGGGTATAAACTGGACTAGCCCAGAATATACCCCGGGGTATAAAACAGGCTAGGCCAGAATATACCTAGGTTGCTTTTCTTTTAAAGCGTTTATTATTATTATTTATTTATTTATTTTGTATACAGGTTACACACTGTAGTAATAAAAAAATGAGGGTTAGGGTTAGGGGTATAAAACAGGCTAGCCCACTTTAACCCCGGGTATAGTTTAGCGGGGGGTATATTTTGGGCTGTTACACCGGTACTACCCTAACTTCCACTCCCCAGAGTTATGATTGTACATGGGAAACGCAGGGATGAGGGGGGAGGATTGGTTGGGGTCAGCAAACAAAGGTTCAAAAGACAGATATGAGGATAGTTAATATTCGACTTAGGAAAGCAATAAGCAAAGAATAATCAATGGCTAATTGACAGAATAAGAGATGCAAGGGCCATTTTCCATTTGCGTCTGTTTTTCGTCTCTGTGCCCGCACTGCATCGAACCAAAAAATAAACAAACAGAATTTGTATGCTCCCAAATAACGTTATATAAGGCGAAGTGTGATTGGTCAATATTTAAATTATTATTTACAGACGAAATGTTACTTGGACGTTGGAGACTACGCAGTGTTGTTAGCAATCTGATTAAAATTAGTTCTACTGGTCTAAATAAGGCATTCGTAATTCACATGAAACATATCGTATACCCTCAGGATAATTCGGAATGTTTTCAAATTATTTTCAAATCACTGGCATGATTCTGCAAGTAAGGTTTTGATTGGTGGACATAAGCTCCAACTGGCTGCTGTTAGATCCACATGTAATAGTGGAGCTAATTTTAATTAGATTGTCTGCATCTATACCTTCTGCTTTGATAATAACCTGGAAGTGCGTAATTCCAGACGATGCGTATACTTGTATTTAAGCGGTAAGATGTGTGTGTGTGTGGGGGGGGGGGGGGGGGGGGGGCTGAGGGCGTGCATAATGTGAGAACAGAATAATGACAATACTATACGGTGTAAACGACTTAGTGCATTTGTCTGTGGTATCTGACCTATATATATGTGGCCTTGTCCCACTTCATAGCACCTCATAATTAATCAGCTACGTTAGCACATTTGACTAGCCACATTTTTCACATTTTACGACCAGTTACATTAGCAAAGTTGAACAGCCACATTGGCACATCTATCTGCAACATCCTTAAATCTTACGACTAGCCACATTCTTAGATCTTACGACTAGCCACATTCTTAGATCTTACGGCTATATTTGCATTTTTAACCAGCCACATTCTCAGATCTTACAGCTATATTTGCACTTTTAACCAGCCACATTCTTAGATCTTACAGCTATATTTGCACTTTTAACCAGCCACATTCTTAGATCTTACAGCTATATTTGCATTTTTAACCAGCCACATTCTTAGATCTTACAGCTATATTTGCATTTTTAACCAGCCACATTCTTAGATCTTACGGCTATATTTGCACTTTTAACCAGCCACATTCTTAGATCTTACGGCTATATTTGCACTTTTAACCAGCCACATTCTTAGATCTTACAGCTATATTTGCACTTTTAACCAGCCACATTCTTAGATCTTACAGCTATATTTGCATTTTTAACCAGCCACATTCTTAGATCTTACAGCTATATTTGCACTTTTAACCAGCCACATTCTTAGATCTTACAGCTATATTTGCACTTTTAAACAGCCACATTCTTAGATCTTACAGCTATATGTTCACTTTTAACCAGCCACATTCTTAGATCTTGCAGCTATATTTGCACTTTTAACCAGCCACATTCTTAGATCTTACAGCTATATTTGCACTTTTAACCAGCCACATTCTTAAATCTTACAGCTATATTTGCATTTTTAACCAGTAATATTCATAGGTCTTACGGCTATGTTTGCACATTTAACCGGAGAGATTCAAACATTTGCTTAGCAACATTCTAAAGTATTACGACCAGCTGCATTCTTACATCTTACGACCAGCTATATTTGCATATTTCACCAGTCAGATTCTTGGATCTTACGAAAAGTTATATTTGACATTACATTTGACCAGCCACATTATTAGATCTTACGATGATATATATTCGTTTATTTAACCAGTCACATTCAAACAACTGGCTAGCCTTATTCTTAGATCTTACGGTTAGCTATATTCGCACATTTGACCAGCCACATGCATATATCTTACGACCATCCATAGTCGCACATTTCACCAGCCAGAAACAAACATCTGACCAGCAACATTCGACCAACCACATTGTTAGATCTTACGCCAAGCTATATTCTCACATTCGACCATCCACATTGTTAGATCTTACGCTAAGCTATATTCTCACATTCGACCAACCACATTGTTAGATCTTACGCCAAGCTATATTCTCACCTTGACCAACCACATTGTTAATCTTACGCTAAGCTATATTCTCACATTTGACCAAAAAAACATTGTTAGATCTTACGCCAAGCTATATTCTCACATTCGACCAACCACATTGTTAGATCTTACGCTAAGCCATATTCTCACATTCGACCAACCACATTGTTAGATCTTACGCTAAGCTATATTCGCACATTTGACCAAAACACATTGTTAGATCTTACGACCAGCCATATTCAAACATTTGACCACCCGAAACATTCTAAGAATGCACGACTATCCATATTCATACATTTAACCAACCAGATTCAAATATCTGACAAGCAACATTCTTAGATCTTAAGACCAGCGACATTGTCACATGTGACCAGCCACTTTCTCAGATCGTCTATTCACCAAATATCTCAATCAGTGAAACCGTAGTGGTATAGGGGCTTGTTAAAGCCCCCCCCCCCCCCCCCCCCCCCCCCCCCCCCTCTCTCTCTCTCTCTCTCTGTCTCCCTCTCAATCAATCTCTCTCTGTCTCCCTCTCAATCTCTCTCTCTCTCGGTCTCCCTCTCAATCTCTCTCTCTCTCTCTCTCTCGCTCTCTCTCTCTCTCGCTCTCTCTCCCTGTCAATCAATCTCTCTCTCTCTCTCTCTCTCTCTCCCTCTCAATCTCTCTCTCTCTCTCTCTCTCTCTCTCTCTCTCTCTCTCTCTCTCTATCTCTCTCTCTGTCTCCCTCTCAATCTCTCTCTCTCTGTCTCCCTCTCTCTCCCTCCCTCCCTCTCTCCCCCTCCCTCCCTCCTCTCCCTCCCTCCCTCCTCTCTCCTCTCTCTCTCCTCTCTCTCTCTCTCTCTCTCTCTCTCTCTCTCTCTCTCTCTCTCTCTCTCTCTCTCTCTCTCTCTCTCTCTCTCTCTCTCTCTCTCTCTCTGATCTTCATTTACAGATCTCACAATTTCAACTCATGTTTCAGAAATACAAGGATCTGTATTCACAGTTACTTAAGTCAAAGTGTATAGATAAATATCATTCTTTGACTTGTGTACGTTTATGAATATAGAGCCAGGACGGTATTTTATCGTTATAATGAAAGGTCACTTGAATATTGAATGCTAGCACTGGGACAATAATCACTGGCAATATATAAAGAAACGCGCATGATTGCACGCACGTTTCTCGTTAGCAAAGACATGTTCGACTCTTGTACGGTGTAGTAACAATCAAAACGAGGATGTCGCAGAATGAAAATGTCCCACGTTATCAGGGGCGGATCTAGGCTGTATAACCGGGTAGGGGAGGTAACATTATATATATTTCGCCCTCAAAAGAAAGTGTTGGTAATTCTGACATATAGTCTGCTACATTTTGTTTTCCATTAGCAGCAAGGTATCCTTTATATGTACTTTCTCATAGGCAGGACAGCACATACCACAACCTTTGATATACCATTCGAGGGGCACTGGGTGGGACTGAATATAAACAAATCCCAATTAAAAACTGGGTCCACCGAGGGGGCACGAACCTACGACCTACGTATCTCAGGCGGGCGCTTGCAGTGAGGTAGATGTCCGCGCTTGTTCAAGTTATGGTACCTACTAACAATTCGTGGCGTTTTGACACAGACATACGTGTATGATATTAAAAAAAAAAAAAATTTTGATTTGTTTAACGACATCACTAGAACACGTTAATTTATTAATCATCAACTATTGGATGTCAAACATTTGGTAATTCTGACATAGTCTTAGAGAGGAAACACGCTACATGTTTCCATTAGTAGCAAGCGATATTTTTATATGCACAGACAGGATAGCACATACCACAGCCTTTGATATACCAGTCATGGTGCACTGGCGGGAACGAGAAATAGCCCAATGGGCCCACCGACCGGGATCAATCCCAGACCGACCACACATCAATCGAGCTACGTCCAGCCCGTAGCGTTTTGACAAAGACTGTTGAAAGACATACGTGTATGTGTTACTGCTATTGTTAAAATGCGTCAATATGTAGTTACAAAGGAAGGAAGGAATTGTTTATTTAACGAGCGGAAACCCGATGACGCCAGTAAATGGGCTGCTCTTTCTGATCACAGCTAAGGATCTTTTATATTCAGCAACTCACAGACATGATGGTACACACCACGTCTTTGTAACACCAGTTGTGAGGCACTGGTTGGCACTGATCGATCCTAGATCGACCGCGCATCAGGCGATGCTTTACCATTGGGCTACGTCCCGCTCCTAGTTGGGAAATTGCTTAAAGGGACATTCCTGAGTTTGCTGCAGTTTGTAAGATGTTACCGACTAACAGAGACTTTTTAACGATTATAATTACATATCAAATATATTTTTTGCATAAAATATTAGTGGCTGTATATTAAACGTGTTTCTGATCGTTCTAATATTTGTACTAGTATTAATTTCAATTTATTTCCTAAAATATACTTTTTCGTACGTACGAAATTATTTGAAGACAAAATCCAGTTTGGCCTTCTTACAAATATTAAGACGACCAGAAACACATTGAATATACAGACACTGATATTCTAAACAAGAAAATATATTTCATATGTAAGTTTAATCGTAGAAATATTTTATTAGTCGGAAACATCTTACAGTGCAGCAAACTCGGGAATGTCCCTTTAATTTTACTGTAGGGTGTATACTACCAAATCAAATCCCATAGACGACAATAGTAACATATGTGGCTAAAACTCCTACCTGCAACGTATCAACCGACATAAACGCCACGGATATAAATACTACCACCCCTTACACTTAAAATGAATCAGAAAAAAATGGGGGTCAAGCTGCTCGTTTCTGAGATAACGGGTAGCGTCTGTGACTACCCTAGTTTCGCACAAAATTCGAGTACTTTTTTTTACAGGTACCCCATTGTGACGGTACATGCTCTTAAATTTGTTTCGCCTGTGGCGATTTTAATTGTGTTAGAGGGCCGTGTGCAGTTTCATTGCCCGTAGCCCAGGTGGGCAACTTGTTACGTAATACTTCGCGCGATCGGGCATTCCAATATGCACTTAGTACAGCTGCGGAGGCCATGTGGCTAGTAGTTACGTAATATCTCCGGTAGTGCTGTTTATGGCCAGGAGATTGCTCGCGGTTGGCGACAGCCAGACTGACGATCAGAGAGAAATATACCGACTCTAGTAGAGTTGGAATATCGGATGATAGGGGGAGGTACCGCCTTGTACCCCCAGGCGTATTCTGATTTATAATAAATAGCTAGTTTTTAGAGATATCGAGAGAGACGGAAAAGGAAGCATCCCGGGAACGTTAGTCCGTTTGGACTTTGGTAAATATCATTTCTGCTCTGTGTATAACCTTGATGTGACTGATGTGACTTTAAATATTTTAATACTGTATTATACCATTATTCTTTAGACAGTGTCTTCGGTCATCTGACGAAGTAAATCGTAGACTTTTTGTTCTAACATTATACGAGTATTTGGTAATATAAAGCTTAGCCAGTCATCCTAGACGACCTAGGTACACTGTTGGTTATTGTCTTTATTGTGATCGGTACCAGTATTAATTCTGTGTTACAAGGTTACTGAATGAGTAGTTAGGGGTAATTAAAAATTAACCCGTTAGGAATAGAGCTGTAATTCCTTTATTAATTAAGTTCCCCTGGAAGCGTTTCTAAATTATCACACGTTACTGAACGAGTAGTAAGGGTTAATTAAAAATTAACCAGTTAGGAATGGTGTTGTAATTCCTTTATTAATTAACTTCTCCTGGAAGCGTTTCTCAATTATCACACGTGTGGGTGTGGTGTAACGGTGAAGTGATTCGCATATTGTGTAACTAGACACCTAGAGATTAACTAATTAAGTGATCAGTTCTGGGTTGTTATTTTTGTTGTTATTAATTAACTACTACGGCTGTACATTTGTCAGCGTAGGATAATACAGATTCCAAAGTGTATTGTGTTTTGTTGTGTTTCTAGTGAGCTAAACGTGCTATAATAATATATACTTTATATAAGATCGTATCTCTGATCATACCTAGAGACGAGCCATACTAGGGTTTAACAGCCTGTTACAGAGAGATCTAATAGATATACAGTTAGGAGAGATATTTTGATAATCGTGATTTATTCAGTTACGGGTATTATAGAATCCCCGTGACACCCATACATGTTTCAAGCAAAAGGCTACTTGACACATTGGTACTAGATGAAATAAAATTGCAATTTTTTTTTACCCAGATGAAACTATTATTTTTTACAACCAACACACTCACATTTATAACCAATCACAGGACTTGTGGTGTTCACTTCTCTATCAAAAGTTCGGTGCACCTCGCACTTTGACCCAGCCGGAAGTTGTTTGGTTTAGTACTACCTATACTGATAACATACATTTTTCAAAAAGTGCCCAGCTATGTGTCTTTATGACAACCAGGATCTGGTGTATTCTGACATAAACTGACAACCTCACTGAAACTGTTGTTTCTACAGTGCAACCTAATATAATGTACACCTCAAAAAGCATATATATTGCATATAGTTTTGTACAAATGCAATATGTCATATTAAACAACAAAATGTTTTAAAATAAAACTCCTGAAGATATTTACTTTCAGTTGGGTGTGTGTACTCAGGTATATATGTAGAGACAACAAAGATAGTCAGAGTACCTCTACCCCTTTAAAGAATTCCATTAAAACACATGCACTTGATTGACCCCTAGATTATGAAGACCTTAACAGGCACATCAAAGAAATATCAGTATTAAAAAAATACACTGTCTGAGGAAGGAAACACAAACATGACTGTACCTGTATGAAGTAATGACTTAATGTCCTGAACATTAGTGTTGGGAGGAAATCCTGTATGCTGGTTGTGGGTGTCTTCAAGTTACCAGGTGTGCGAATTTCAAATCCATCAGCCATGCTGATTTTCATAATGAACCATCAAAACTATTGGCAGCCACCAATATTCCTGACTATATTTTATTTATAGCCTACTGTAGTTGGAGGTTTTAATAGTTGTGATATCTGGAATAATCATGCAGCTTTAACACATTTATTTTTGATTAATTACTGAAAAAAACTATTTTACATGACAAAATTACCCGAACATCTATTTTCTTGCATTATTTTCTAATCCGGATGAATACAATATGTACATTAGATGTATTCCTACAATCTGTAATCCAGCATTTTATTTAGCTAGTAACATTAGGTAATACAGCTTTAACAATAAAATAAATTATCAACTTAATCCAAGGCAGATAATCAGATCTGAAAAAATTGGTTCTGAATCTAGTATAAAACTCAAAATGCTTTTCATGAGAGCTAACTAAGTGATTATTAAAAAAAAAAAAAGTTATCTGGAGATCTAAGTATATGTTTAACAACCTTATTGTTATGTACAAATAAGAACAGAAGGCACAATAGTGACAACAAATTTAATTATGTTTTTGGTAAAGTTTTTCTTAAAATTTACTTTAAATTTTGCATAAAACTACAAATTTGTCTAAAATATAACTTAGCACCCTATAAATATGTCAAAATTACAATAAAAAATCAACTTCTTTACAAATTTGAGTTTTCAGAATTTCATACATAAAAAATTAACAATGTTAATGGAAACTAAAGACATTAACCCACTATTGGGACATGCTATTTTTAATATAAAAATAAATTGCTATTAAAATCTTAGTTCAGGTTGCTTATATATAATACCATATTTAAGAGCAGTTGTATATGGCAAGTCAAATACCATGTAAAAAGAAATTATTGAAATCTTTACAGTATGAATTATAGGCCAAAACCAACTTTTCTTCAGTGCTAACTTTGATTCAAACTCCATTCAGAGCCATGTACAGAGATTATTGTCAAGGTCAAGGTCATTGTGAACTTGCATGATCGAGTGATGGCTAATTTATCAACCAGTATAGTTTTTTAATTAAATAAAATGACAAAATCATAATATTTTTTATTATGCACTGAATATGTGCTATAGGGTGTATACTACCAAATCAAATCCCATAGACGACAATAGTAACATATGTGGCTAAAACTCCTACCTGCAATGTATCAACCGACATAAACGCCACGGATATAAATACTACCACCCCTTACACTTAAAATGAATCAGGAAAAAATGGGGGTCAAGCTGCTCGTTTCTGAGATAACGGGTAGCGTCTATGACTACCCTAGTTTCGCACAAAATTCGAGTACTTTTTTTTACAGGTACCCCATACATGTTTCAAGCACAAGGCTACTTGACACATTGGTACTAGATGAAATAAAATTGCAATTTTGTTTTACCCAGATGAAACTATTATTTTTTACAACCAACACACTCACATTTATAACCAATCACAGGACTTGTGGTGTTCACTTCTCTATCAAAAGTTCGGTGCACCTCGCACTTTGACCCAGCCGGAAGTTATTTGGTTTAGTACTACCTGTAAGCAGTATACGTGTAAAAACTAACAAATGTGGCACATGCAATCTAGTGAATGACCCTTTAACGGTAAAAATTTTTTAAAAAATAATAAAACGTTTTTAAAAAAGTACCATTTTGAGAATGCACCTTTAACGGCTTAAGGCTACGCCACACGATAGGAGTGCCTTGTAAGAGAAGGGCCCTAAGAATACCCTCTTTATTTTTCGACGGACCGTTCAAAATTGCACTTAATTTCCTTCATTAAAAACTGCGCACCTTGTCCATTTGGCATTAATCCTACTGGACATTCTAAATTCTACAGCACCCAAAACCACCCTCCTTCTGTTACCGACTCCGATTGGACTGCTGGTGCTCTCTTGCACCTGCCAATGAAGGCGGTCCCCTCTCCACTCCACCCATCCTTTTCTGTCCTGGACAGCGAAGCAGGTGGAGGCCGGTACCTGTGCCCAGGACAGGCGTGCGTTACAACAGCTTGTTCTGACTGTGCACGTTAAACACTTTGACATGACCTGACCTGACCTGACCTAAAAATCGGTTATTCTCGTACAAGGCACTCTTATCGTGTGTGTGTGGGGGACGTAGCCCAGTGGTAAAACGTTCGCTTGATGCGCGGTCGGTGTAGGGTCGATTCCTGTCGGTGGACCCATTGGGCTATTTTTCGTTCCAACCTGTGCTCCACAAATGGTATAACAAAGGCCGTGTTGAGTGCGTCGTTAAATAAAATATTTCTTTCTCCTTATCGTGTGGCGTCGCCTTTAATGATTTTTTTTTATTTTTTATTAAAGCTGTAATATCCAAAAATATTTCACACTGACAAACGACTGGGGTCATCGGCTTTGGTATGAGTAAACGTGTGTTTTGTCACTTACACAGTAACCCTAGAGATTTTATCGTTTCGGACTCGTGTAAGTTGTCAAGTGGTGGGATTGTGCATTGTGATCATTTGACACCAAAGCCTGGCGTTATTATGACCGACCTGACCCAAATACATATAGTTTCACCTCCTAAACGTAGCGCGGTAGCAATAAACCAATGATTATATTAATATCGTTTAAATTATTATAATTATCTTCTCCTATTTCGAATACTTATTTATATATACTCTTCAAAAAAAGTAGGGGAACCTGAAATATTAATGTTAATAACAACTATTAGACCAAACAGACGTTTTGACCACAGACACCCTAGTAAAGAACGTTCAGGTCTGTTTATCAACACACCGCAACACATTCCATAGTTTGCACATGCCTCACGCAGTTGCCCCGTACACGTGCGTGGCGTGTCATTCTCGATTTTGACAATTTCCAGGAAGGTCGATTAATCACCATGGAACCTTATTTCTCTCAATAGTTTTCATTCTGTTGATCATACAGTTGTTATTGTTTTGTTTTAGTAATTTTTATTGTTTGAATTTGCGATTTACTGATAAAAAAAAACCCACGTCAACTTTCAAATTTCACTTCTGACCCCAATCGTCCTTCAAGATCTTTGGTGGTCATAAAACCTACTGTAATACTGAACTCCCGGTTGTAATGTTTGTCCAATTAATTCAGTATTATCATATAACCAATCCCCACAGCTAATATACCTTACCAAGTTTGGCAATTGTAAATTCTTATTAGAGTTCCCCTACTTTTTTTTGAAGAGTATATTATGTGTATACAGGCCCGTAGAAAGCAGACTCCATGACGAAATCATTTTGTCCTACTCTATATAAATAACAGTTAAACTTTGTTTTGTTTAACACCACTCCGTCACAGTGACATTGGCATTTGGTAATTTTGACATATAGTCTGAGAGAGGAAACCCGCTACATTTTTCCATTAGTAGCAAGGGATCTTTTATGTGCGTGTCCCACAGACAGGATAGCACATGTCACGGTCTTTGATATGCCAGTCGTGGTTCACTGTACGAACGAGGAATAGCCCAATGGGCCCACTAATGGGGATCGATCCTATACCAACTGCGCATCAAGCGAGCGCTTTACCACTGGGCTACGTCCCGCCCTTATTTAAATAAAAGCAAAAATGTGTGTGTGCGTGCGTGCGTACGTGTGTGTGTCCATTAAAATTTGATATGTTGGTTTTTTCTGAGTTTGCTGCATTGTAAGATGTTTCCGACTAATAGAATATTTCTACGATTAAACTTGCACATTAAATATATTTTCTTGTTTAGAATATCAGTGTCTGTATATTCAATGTGTTTCTGGTCGTCTTAATATTTGTAAGAAGCCCAAACTGGAAATAAAACGAAATTTAACCCAGTACAAATATTAGAACGATCAGACACATGTTTAATATACAACCACTAATATTTTATGCAGAAAAATATATTTGATATTTAATTACAATCGTTAAAAAGTCTCTCTTAGTCGATAACATCTTAAACATTGCAGCAAACTCAGGAATGTCCCTTTAACTATGATCTTGTACTCTTTTTTCATTTACAACAATACAAACTATACCCTTTTAATGGTATTGCCCTTCCCCTTCCTAAATACGTATACACCCTACAATGTAGTGCCCAGTTTATGAAGGTTTTGTTTGTTTGTTTGTTTGTTTGTTGTTTTTTTGTTTTGTTTGTTGTTTTTTTGTTTACTTAAACGCATGCATTTAATCATTGTAAACCCCTGCGTGTGCTGTAACCTCACTGTGGTGCAGGGGTGTAACATTCTCTTTGAGAATGGCCAATACAGCACAAATTGAAGTTTAGAGTAAAATTCGGTGTCCGTAAAATTCGGTGATATTTGTATTTGCATTTTTGCACAGTTCTTTTTTATATTGATGTTGATCATCACTTTATTTATTTGCATTACCATAGTTTGACACCCAATAGCCGATGTATTTTTCGTGCTGGGGTGTCGTTAAACATTCATTCATTCATTCATTCATTCAATCCCACAGACAGCATAGCACATACCACGTCCTTTAATATACCAGTCATGGTGCACTGGCTGTTACGAGAAATAGCCCAATGGGCCCACCGACGAAGATCGATCCTAAATTCCACTTGATGAAAATGATGTACGTTTTTTGTTCTACTGTAAAAAAAAAATGTGTTAGTGCCCTCCCCTCTCCACCTCCTCCTCTATACGAATATATTTGGCCTCCTCATCCTTCCTGCATCGCCTGTAGGATGACTGCCACTCTCCCAGGACTGCTTTGACAGAATGAAGCTTGTTCGCAACCGCACCGTCCCAATCGTCTTGCCAAGTCGAAAAGATATATTGCTTTATATGAAATTTAAAATCACTGTAGGGGACACCAACACGGACACGGGGCATGTTCAAAGCAGACTTGGCAGCAACATCTGCCTTTTCGTTACCCCTAATGCCGACATGGCTGGGTACCCAACAAAATATAACATCTTTATTGGCAATTGATAAAAAGACACACTTTCGTATCACCATTCCAACTAAGGGGTGCTCCAAGTTCATGTACTGTAGAGCCTGGAGACACGAAAGTGAGTCTGTAAAAATAATATATTTGGATGCACATGAATCCTTAATCTGTTCCAGGGCTTTAATGATTGCCCAAATTTCAGCAGTAAAGATTGATGCTGAATCGGGCAATCTCATGGAAATTATTGCGTCTGATGGAAAAACTGTAGCACAAGCCACAGAATTCCCATCCCGTGATCCGTCTGTGTAAACAGGAATGTAATCACAGTACCTCTCTTGGATTTCCATGAAATGTTGTTTATAAATAACTGCATCTGTGCGATCTTTTTTTAGATGCACAAGATTGAATACAATGTTTGGTGGTTTGATACACCAAGGTGGCAAAATAAAATATGAAGGCATTTCCAAAATGTCTGTTAAATCAATGTTGGAAACTGATAAAAACTGCCTAATGCGAAGACCAAATGTCCGAATCGCATTCGGTTTCGCATCAAATAATTTCATATATTTATTATCAAACACCGCATTGTGTGCAGGATGTTTTGGCATTGATTTAATCTTTGTAGCATACTGCAGAGAAAGCTTTGAACGTCTAGCACCCAAACTAGGTTCGTGTGCATCGACGTACAAGCTCTCCACAGGAGATGTTTTGAAAGCACCAAGACAGAGCCTAAGTCCCTGGTTGTGTATAGGATCTAGCATTTGCAAGTAAGACTTACGTGCTGACCCATACACAATGCACCCATAATCAAGTTTAGACCGAACTAAAGATCTGTAAAGTCGGAGCATAACCTTTCGGTCTGCCCCCCATTCAGTCTTGCCAATAACCTTTAAGATATTGAGGGCCTTCAAGCCCTTCTTTTTCACATACTGTAAATGAGGAACAAAAGATAGCCTCCTGTCAAAAATAACCCCCAGAAATTTGGTCTCCTCCACAAATGGAACTAGAGTTTTCTCCAGAAACAGCCGAGGATCTAAATGGTGACCTCTTTTCTGGCAGATATGCATACAGACGGTTTTTGACTTTGAGAATCGAAATCCATTGTCAGTTGCCCATTGTTGAAGTTTATTCAAACAAAGCTGCAACTGACGTTCAATGATACTCATACTGGACGACCTGTAGCAAATCTGAAAATCGTCGACATATAACGAGCTATCAACGCCAGGTTTTAAACACTGGGTGATGCTGTTAATCTTCACGGAAAATAAAGTTACTGACAGGATGCTACCTTGAGGCATACCCATCTCTTGGGAGTGAGAATCGGATAACGTAGATCCCACTCGTACCTTGAAAGACCTATTCTGTAAGAAATTTGAGATAAAGCCAGGCATACGGCCTCTTAGGCCCATGCCATGGAGGTCTTTCAAAATCCCATACTTCCACGTGGTATCATAAGCCTTCTCGAGGTCAAAAAAGACCGATACCAAATGCTGGTTATGGATAATCTAACAAGATGATCGGCCGTGCTACGTCTAGGCCTGAACCCACATTGCACGTTAGTAAGCAATTTGTGGGACTCAAGATACCAGACAAGTCTACGGTTGATCATTCTTTCCATGGTTTTACAAATGCAACTTGTCAAAGCAATAGGGCGATAACTGGTAGGATTTGTTGGATCCTTACCAGGCTTAGGGATAGGAATGACAATGGCTTTTCTACAATCAGAAGGAGTCACCCGAAATCCAGATTTTGTTAAAGATATTTAATAGAACCATTAAGGATGATTCAGTTAAGTGTTTTAAGAGTTGATAATGTATTTCATCTGGTCCTACCGAAGTATCATGGGCTCTACGTAGAGCATCCTGCAACTCCTCCAAAGAGAAGTGCCTGTTGTATACTTCAACATTTTCAGATGAAAAGTTAATAGGTTGCTTTTCAGCTTTATTTCTGACAGACGTAAAAGCATCTGTACTGAAAGAAGAAGAAGAGTTATGGGAGAAACTGTCTGCCAATGCATTGGCAATGTCACGATTAACACACAAATGGCGAACTGTATTATTGGATTCTTTTCCCTTGATTTTACGTATCCTATTCCAGACAGATTTCACAGATGTTTGAGAAGTCAACTTGGAGACATAATTTCTCCAAGATGATTTCTTACTCTGTCTGATAGTTTTACGAGCCTTTGCCCGAGCAATGCGATAACTATTCAGGTTATCCCCGGTAGGTTCGCGTTTGAACCTCTCGAGGGTCCTGTTTCGCTCTTTGATTGCATCTTTGCATGTCTCATTGAACCATGGTTTATTGAAACGCTTCGGTACTGCCGAAGTCTTAGGAATAGTTTCCTCTGCAATAGCTTTCAAGATGGAGGTGAACAAGGACATGGGATCATCGGCACCAGTCATGGCAGTTTGTTGCAGTCGAGTGCTGCATAGATGCCGAAATTGATCCCAGTTTGCTCCTGTCAACCTCCATCTCTGAACTCTTTCAAGTGATGGAGGTCCATCATTCTCCAAAATAACTGGAAAGTGGTCACTACCACAAGGGTCTGGACAAACTTTCCATGAGAAATCAAGACAAAGTGATGGACTACAAAGGGTTAAATCAATGGATGTGAAAGAACCACTTGCAGGATGAAAGTATGTATGACTTTTATCATTAAGTAATATTAAGTCATTTTTGAGAATTAAATCTTCTAATTGTTTACCTCTAGTGTTTATGTCATCGCATCCCCACAAAGTGTGGTGTGCATTAAAATCTCCCATGATAATAAAGGGAGTAGGGAGTTGATCAAGAAGACCTTGAAAGTCCCTAGTGTTAAAATTGTAATTGTTTCGAGGGGGTAAATAAACTGAACAGAGAGTAATAGTTTTATGAGCCGTGACCTTTACGGCCACAGCTTGTAAAGTCGACTTTAATATGACTTCACTCTGGGGAATGTTTTCATTTACAATAATGGAAACGCCCCCAGACGCTCTGTTTTCACTCTGTTGACATTTATGGTAGAGATTAAATTCTCTGATGTTAATACTGTCAGTATCCTTCAGGAAAGTTTCCTGAAGACACACTGCAAGAGGATTATACTTTTGAATTAGAAGACTTAATTCATCAAAATTGGGCCTAAGCCCACGACAGTTCCACTGGATAACTTTATTTTCCATCGGGAGGAAGTATGGGTTTTATCTTTGGCTTTGCTGGTGGTCTTTGTGATCGGCAATGATCTGGAGATGAAATCTCCATATCATCATCACCGATATCAGCCAAAGTATCATACATATTGCTGATCGGGACCGAACGTAATTCGATCTTTTTCAGCCTACCAGACAGTACTTCTGTAGCTTTCTTTGGAGATTTCTTTGTGACATTGCCTGTCTTAGGGAGATTAGTGCTCGACCTATTTGGTGGATTTTTAAAATCCAATGTCACTTGAGTTTCAATTTCCTTTTTCTGGGGTGTGATTTTTTGTTTTTGTGCTGCTTTTTGCACCTGTTTTTGCGTCTTCTCAATATCAGACAGTTTCTTGTACTTGGCTTCATCACAATGCCAAGTGAGGTCTGTGTTGACTGCAACACTTTTAGTGGCGACTTTGGCAGCAGCTGCAGCTGCATATGACTTGTCACCGACTGTAGGTGTTGCTGTCTCCACCAACCTCCTGGCATCCGTGAAGGACAGTTTATTTTGTACCTTCACCTGTTGAACTCTTTTTTCCAGCTTCCACCGCGAGTATGCACAGTGGTTGCCCTTGCAGTTGAGACAAAGTGTATAGTTCTTACATGTCTTGCTGTCATGGTCAAATTGACCACAACGAGCGCATGTAAGTTTTCCACGACATGTGTTCTGACCATGGCCAAACCGCTGGCATTTGAAGCAACGCAAGGGGTTTGGAATAAAGGGTTCAACAGGAATATTAAGGTAACCGGCTTTGACAGATTGAGGAAGGGTAGGGACGTTAAAGGTGAGGATACAAGTATTCGTCGGTAACAAGTCATTGTTTCGACGAACCTTTATCCTCCTCACAGCAGTAACTCCTTGTGTACGTAAATTTTGGCATATTTCTTCCTCGCTAACACCTTCCAAATCTCTGCATCTGATAACTCCCTTTGACGAATTAAGGGAGGAATGCGCAGTTACCTTAATTACGTTGCAAAAAACTGTCGACTTGAGAAGACAAGTAGAATGCCTTTCGGTTAAACATTCAACCAAAAGGCCAGTCTTAATTTTTTTGACAGATTTTGGCTCACCAGCCAAGCCAACAATTGCCTTTTGAATGGCAAAGGGTGAACGTTTATTCAAGGCTCCGTCATCAGTTCCACTGATGACGAGAAACCTTGGCCAGTTTTGTGAAGAAATCACTTTGGATTTCTTCACACTAGTTTTCGATTTCATGGACTCCTCGTCGGAAGACAAGAAGTCCGAAACTTCGGTGTGGACCCTTTTAAGGGTCCCATCTGTATTTGGTATAATTTTTGTTGGATCCATATTACATTTGAAAAAGTTTTCATCAACCATGCCCCCACCCACCACCGGGTCCAACAAGGGGACATGGTGCTGCGGATAACCAGCAGGCATCCATGCCAGGGATACATGGTTGATATACTTGGGCATTAAGAAAACAAAATCACCCAATTGACCCTAGCCACCGCCCCAAGAGCAACAAATACATATGGTATATAAAAAAATGTTTGCTCTTGACTAAATGTAAACAAAACAAAGATTGTATGCTCTCGAGCTTGGCGTGACCAGCCGATTGATCAGGTCGGGCCTACCTGACCACCCGTCTATTTGAACTCCGGGCCAAAGTGATGTATTGTCAGAAGTCATACCCGCAGGTATGCCTCAACTCAATCACCAGGATCCCATCATCCATTTTCACGGGTCGAACCTCACGGCAAACAAGGCGCCCCATGTCCGCCTCTGGATTCACGTTGACTGGACATGACCAATAACAGGGCTTCTGTATGAAAGACACTGAAATCTATTTTTATTCTGAATTCCGCGGCTGCAGTTACAGTGTACCTTGATGTAGCCAGGCTTTTATATTGTGATTTCACCCACACTGGCTACGACACTGTTAATTCTATAAAAAAAACTGGTGACTACGAGGGTTTGATCAAATTAAAAAAACACACCAAAAAACCCCACAACAACAAAAACAACAACAACAACAAACAAACACCCAGAGAAAACACTGTGTTAGGTTTCTACACTCATGGACATGTTCTTCATTAAAGGGGACATTCCTGAGTTTGCTGCATTGTAAGATGTTTCCGACTAATAAAATATTTCTACGATTAAACTTACATATTAAATATACTTTCTTGTTTAGAATATCAGTCTGTATATTTAATGTCTTTCTGGTCGTCTTGATATTTGTAAGAAGCCCAAACTGGATTTTGTCTTCAAATAATTTCGTACGTACCAAAAAACAATATTTTAGGAAATAAAATGGCATTTAACCTAGTACAAATATTAGAACGACCAGAAACACGTTTAATATACAGCCAGTAATATTTTATGCAGAAAAATATATTCGATATGCAATTATAATCGTTAAAAAGTCTCTGTTAGTCGATAAGATCTTAAAAATTGCAGAAAACTCAGGAATGTCTCTTTAACGGTCCCGAACAATGTCTGCTGTGAGTTTAAAAGAACATAGAAAGAAACGTTTTAATTTGACGTCGCACATTTGAAACACGTTTTAATTACAGTTATATGGCGTCGGATAATTAATATTAAAATTATCGTAATTTAAATAGCATTAATTAAATTAGGAAATAACATTTTAATAATGCTGAAAACGCACGTGCGTCATTCTTCGCTACTGGTGCCTATGAAGGTTTGGTCAAAAACAAATTTATTTTTAAAAACCCCGCAAAACCCACCCAAAACAAAATAAAACAACAAACAAAAAACAAGAAAGAAAGAAAAAAAAAAAAAAAAAAAAAAAAAAAGGGAAAAAAGAAGAAAAAGAAAAAGAAAGAAACGGCTTCAGGTTTCTTCACTCATGGACATATGTGTTAACGGTCCCGAACTATCGTTGCAGTGAGTTTCAAAGAAAGAAATACATTTTTTATTTAACGCCACTAACAACACCTTTAATTACGGTTCAATGGCGTCAGATATATGCATGGGTAAGGAGCAGATAGGTAATGATTAGAGAGAAAACCTGCTGCAGCCATTCCATGGACTCTCTTTTTGATTAGCAGCAAGACATCTTTTATCTGCACCACCCAACAAACAGCATAGTACATGCCACGGTCATTGTTATACCACTTGTTGAACACTAGTTGGAAGTATAAATAGCACAATGACCCCACCGACGGCGATCGATCCTAGATCGACCGCGCATCAGGCGAGCGCTTTACCACTTGGCTATGTTTTGCCTGTGCGTTTTGATGTCACGCGATACAATTAACCCGATTTTTAAGCTGCGCTCATCCACTAGTACTTGACAACTGTTAATACACCCGTTTTATTTATGGGTTTTCTCTTGCGACTATCGCGGTTTTGATTACATAGTATCGTGTGATGCCGCCTTTAGACGAATGAACCATTTTCTCGATTTAATTGTCGTCTATTTGAATTACTGTTCCTCTCAAGTTACAAATCCCGACAATAGCATAAAATAAAAGTACAGAAACAAAGTATTAAGATGCCCTCCCCCCCCCCCCCCCCCCCCCCACCCCACCCATAAGCGTACGGGGTCCATTTTTGTAGAGGAGCAGTCTGGCTTTTGCCCGAATTAAAAGAAAATGAATCTGCATAACAACATATATTCATATTACCATTACTACCAACCAGCTATATAGGGTTGCAATCGCATCTCTAAAAAATTTTACGTGGATTACAACTAATTTTGATGGTAGAATGATGGAAATACATGGTAAAAAGGTCTCAGGTTACCACATTTTGTCCGAATATCTGTATAATTTTTGCCCGAATTTAAGGTTTTGCTCAAGAACGAGGTTGGCAGTCCTCCCATGTCTCGTGCGGTTATACCTCCCCCCCCCCCCCCCCCCCCCTCTCCCACACACACACACACATGTTTACAGAACAAAGTACCTTGTTTCACGTTAGGCTTTCAATGGCAAAGGCCGAGGACTAACTCGGTCGGTAGGTCGCTCGCCGTGGGTGCTTTTGTCGCGGGATCGAAACCCAACAGTTGATCCATTCTCTGATTCGATGTTTCCTTGTACCAACCAGTGCCCCACGATCGTGGTAAGTGCTTTCTGTCTGTGGGAAAATATATAAAAGAAAGAAAGAAAGAAAGAAATGTTTTATTTAACGACGCACTCAACACATTTTATTTACGGTTATATGGCGTCAGACATATGGTTAAGGACCATACAGATTTTGAGAGGAAACCCGCTGTCGCCACTACATGGGCTACTCTTTCCGATTAGCAGCATGGGATCTTTTATTTGCGCTTCCCACAGGCAGGATAGCACAAACCATGGCCTTTGTTGAACCAGTTATGGATCACTGGTCGGTGCAAGTGGTTTACACCTACCCATTGAGCCTTGCGGAGCACTCACTCAGGGTTTGGAGTCAGTATCTAGATTAAAAATCCCATGTCTCGACTGGGATCCGAACCCAGTACCTACCAGCCTGTAAACCGATGGCCTAACCACAACGCCACCAAGGCCGGTATATATATAAAAGATCCCAAAGTACTAACATAAAAATGTAGCGGGTGTCCTCTAGGACTGGGGGTGGGACGTAGTCCAGTGGTAAAGCACTCGCTTGATGTGCGGTCGGCCATTAGGCTAATTCTCGTCCCAGCCACTGCACCACGACTGGTATATCAAAGGCCGTGGTATGTACTATCCTGTCTGTGGGATGGTGCATATAAAAGATCCCATGCGACTAATGGAAATTTCAGCAGGTTTTCTCTTAGAATAATTGGCCCAAATTACCAAATGTTAGATATCCAATAGCCGATGATTAATACATCAATGTGCTCTAGTGGTGTCGTTAAACCAAACGAACTGTCCTCTAAGACTATACGTCAAAATTACCAAATGTTTCACATACAATACCCGATGATGAATACATCATTGTGCTCTAGTGCTGCCGATAAACAAAACAAACTTTAAAGGTCACCTATAGTCCGTCAACAATCACTATAAAAAGGAAAGGAATGTTTGTTTAACGTCACCTGAGCACATTTTAAGCCACGGCTATTTGATGCCTTTCAGTAGCTGCAGGTATAGGGGTTTTTTTTATGGTTTTTGTGTTCGCCATTTAGGACAAGTGATGCTGCCATATACATTACTGTATATACATATACATATACATTACTGAATACGGTCAAGGTTAAGGGTTTTTTTTAATGCACATTCAGAACAAGCTGTTATAGCGCATGCGCGTCTTGGGCATATATTCGGACCACTGCCAGCTCTTTGGTCAGAGGCACTGAATAAACAGCAAGGGATCTTTTATATGCACTTTCCCATAGAGGGGGCGGAATTTATCTCAGTCGGTTGTGTGCTCGCTTGAGATGCCTGTATCGCAGGATCGAACCACCTCGGTGGATCCATTTACCTTACTGACTTTTTCTCGTTCCAACCAGTTCACCACAACTGGTCAAAGGCCGTGGTATTTGCCTTTTTTTGTCTCTGGGGAAAATGCATAAAAAGATCCCTTGCGGGTTTCGTCTGATGAATACGTGTCATAATTATCAAAAGTGTGACATGCAATAGCCGATGATTAATAAATCAATCTAGTCTAGTGGTGTCGTTAAACAAAACAAACTTTACCTTTATTAAATTGATTTTTAACTGGGGGTATGGGGGGGGGGGACAAAGCTTTATCTACAGGGTTTGCGGCCAGTGCCACCTGACCATCCCGCTTCCGAAGCCTATGAAACAAGTGTCCTCTATGGACGATCGATCCTAAATACCATCGCACCAAGACACTTTGTCATTAATGATGGCAGAGGATTCCCCTCCATCTTCTATATCAAAATAATCACATATTAACATAAGCGTACGGAGGGCAGGGGAAACTGCCACCCTAGTACTGGAACAAATCCTCAAATTCGGGTAAAAACGATAGAGTTATTCGGGCACATTGTGCTAACCTGAGGCCTTTTTAGCATGCATTTTCATTATTCTCTCCTCACAATTAGTTGCGATCTATGTACAAATGCTTAGTGATTCGTTTGTAACCCTATATAGCTGTTTGGCAGTAATGCTAATATGAAAGCCCCCCAAATATTATCTAGATTCGGGAATTTTCGATTAATTCGGGAAAATAAGCAGCCTCCCTCCCCCCCCCCCCATACGCATATTAGACATGGACTAGTCCAGGCTATAAATGTCCTAAACCCATTGACGGGAACCTTTTCAAGGCCCCGTTTGTTCTTGGTAACTTGGTCCGGTTTCATGTTTGAATAAAAGTCAACCAGACGAGACCTACAATCATTTGATAACGCGTTCACGCAAAATGCAGACTGAGCTATAAACCCTGGTCCAGGTAAGATTAAAGTTTGTTTTCATTTTGTTTAACGACACCACTAGTGCACATTGATGTCTTTATCATCGGCTGCTGCATGTCAAACATTTGGTAATTTTGACATACCCCGGTAAGGTCTTCTGCTTTCTACACCCAGAATTAATTTGTAAGTTTCTAAAACATTTTGATTTATATACCAAATTTTAAAATGTATTTACCTTCACTTACAGTGTTCATTTTGCTGGGAAAGAAACAAAATTAGTTGGACAATTATACCATGAGACATAAATAAATGAATGTTGCAGTATATTATAACACACGAATGTTTTGTTTGTTTGTTTTTTTAAATTTAAATTAATTTTTTTTAATTAGATGGACGTAAATGCACCAGATCTCACTGGTTAATTCAATGCAGACTTGGAAGCAAAATCTGCCTTTTCATTGCCCTAAATGCCAACATGGCTGGGTACCCAACAAAATATAACATCTTTATTGGCAAACGATAAAAATAAACACTTCCGTATCACCATCCCAGCCAGCTGTGTATATTGTAATTGTTAGAGACACGAAAGTGAGTCTGTACAATACACCCAGCACGAAACAAAAACTGTAAACGAAAAACCCACACATCGGCTGTTGGGTGTCAAAGGTAACTATGTGTACACCAGTGATCAATTTAAATATAAAAACTCAGTTAAATTGAAACAGTGTAAGGAGTTGAATGAATAAAAGTTTAACGACATCCAATCACGAAAAATACATCTGCCATTGGGTGTCAATCTATGGCAAATGCAACCAAACATGAAGAGTGTGTCAGGAGTTGTGCACAAAGAAAAATAAAACTGAAAATCTCGTAGGAGCTTTAAAATACCCCCCCCCCCCCCCCCCCCCCCCCCGTTTTAGAAGTAGACGCCGACATTAAACCCTTCCATCCTAGCGTGTGGTTTCTGCACTCGTGAAAGTGGGTATGATTAACACCTTCCATCCTAGCGTATGATTTCTGCACTCGTGGAAATGGTTATGATTGACACCTTCCATCATAGCGTATGGTTTCTGCACTAGTGAAAATAGGTATGATTGACAACGGGCCCAGACTGAATAGTCACAGCTGAGAAAGCCTGTTTTTCTTTTCGGTCTCTCGTCCGAGTACAGCAGAAAAAGAAAAACTGATTTACATGCACATATATTTGAATATCTTGTGATTACCAGTTCATCTTGATCACTTCAGTACCATAGTAATTACAAATTCATACGTAGATCTTAATTGCGCTATTAACTAAAAGTCCCCGGGCTCACTCTAGCTTTTGTTTTATTGAGCCAATTTGGCTAAAAGTTTGAAATTTGATATGTTTTAGACAGAATGGTCGCAACAAATACTTAATACTATTATTTTAAGTGGTTTTATCGTGTAAAAGCCCATAGAAAAGGTATTTAATTAATAAGAATGTTAGGTCTACTGTAATATACCAATTGTGGGGCTCTGGTTGGAACGGTAAATTCACAACCAGAGAATGGGTCCACTGAGATATTTCGATCCTTTTAGTTGTATGGTGTTATGTATAACATGTATGTATATCGTTGATCAAATGCCGTTGGGCCCAATACAAATAGCTTATTATTTTTTCTTTCTTTCTAAATATAGTGTCCTTCTTCTGTACAAGTGAACAATGAAGAAATCGTCTACCGTCTCGTTTGTTCTAGCAGAGAACCAGTACGGCGTGTCCTCCTCGGGGCATAGACAGATAGAACTGTTATCAGTGTCCTCGTCTCAGGATTGCAGTATCCACAGCAAACAATCTGCAGACTTCGATTCAAAACAGACTACCATTAGACCAACAAAACCCAGATCAGGGCGCGTTTCATCTGAAGAAAGATCTACCAATACTGCTAAACCCACCACAGAGGTACCAACAAAACCCAGATCAAGATTCCAATCATCTGTAGAAAGTCCCAACGGTGCTGCTAAATCTGCCACTGAGGGTCCAACAAAACCCAGACCAGGACGCGTAGCATCTGAAGAAAGTCCCTCAGGTCAGGTACTGCCAAATCTTCCACTGAGGTACGCACAAGACGAATTGTGGAAAAGAATGGGTCTTGCAACGTGAATTACATCAACATCCCAGAACGCAATGCTAAGTTCGTGTCTGATTTCTTCACGTCTGTGTTGGATGTGCGATGGCGCTACCTGGTGGCGTTGATCTTCGCTGGGTTCGTGGCCAGCTGGCTCCTGTTTTCGGGTCTGTGGTTCGCGATAGCCAAATTTCACGGCGACTTTGACGACGTCAGTGCAAATGCATCCAAGCCTGTACCTTGTATCTGGAACTGTGACGGGTTCGTGTCGGTGTTGCTGTTCTCCATGGAGACACAGACAACGATTGGTTATGGCTATCGATATGTCAGCGAGGAGTGTCCTCTGGGAGTACTTCTGTTGGCCGTCCAATCTCTCGTGGGTACACTCATACAAATCCTCTTTGCTGGAACAATTCTTAGTAAAATCCAGGTACCATGGAAAAGATCGAAAACGATCGCGTTTAGCAAACTGGCCTGCATTTCTACCGTCCAAGGAGAATTGTGCTTAATGATCCGAGTTGGCAACCTTCGTTTATCGGAGATAGTCGAGGCCAATATGAGAGCGTTGTTTGTCCTGCGAAAGGACGAGCTTGGAAATAAAATATGGCCGTACAATTTTCGTGAAATGCGAATGGGCACTCACGGTGATATCGATTCTCGATTGACACTATGGTGGCCCGCAACCATCTTCCACAAGATCAACAAATCGAGTCCACTGTTCCAGATGTCAAGGGACGTCATGCAGAAATGCGAGTTTGAAATAATAGTCATCATGGAGGGAGTGGTTTCTTCCACAAGCCTCAATTTCCAAGCACGGACGTCGTATCTTCAGGATGAAATAGTGTGGGGTTATGAGTTTGCGCATACTTTCAAACAAGATTCGTCGACGTCCAAATTTCCCGTTGATTTCCAGCATTTTGACGATGTTACAGCAGTGCAAGATATTTCAAATATGAGTGCAGAAACGCTTTCGAAATTACCCAGAAGGCGACAAGTACCAGATCAAAGAAGCTTCTGCTTGTTAGAATAAAACACATTGACGTATCCAGGATTTTATACAGGGAAGGGGTAGGGGGAAACCACCATCTATGAATAGTGTTATGGGTATCCAGAAAAATATAAAATGTGGGGGACCCGCCAAGCCCACCCTACGCCAGTGATAAAACATGACAAATCATTCCTTTGGATAATGATCCTTAATATTTACGAGGGGCATGATGTAGCCCAGTGGTAAAGTGCGTGGTATGTGCTATCCTGTCTGTGGGATGGTGCATATAAAAGATTTGCTACTAATGGAAAAATGTAGCGGGTTTTCTCTCTAAGTCTATACGTCAAAGATTACCAAATGTTTGGCACTCAATAACCGATGATTAATAAATCAATGATTGTGCTCTAGTGGTGTCGTTAAACTTTACCTTTAATCTCTACGATGGCTAAATACGCAACTCTGAAATAAAATATTATGTACTGTTTATCGGGGGATTTAGTATGTATAAACATTGTTATAATATGTAAGTGTCCTCAACAATTATTATATTTCAAACTTTGTACAAATATATTTTAAGTGTTTGTATAGAAATCAGTGTTTAAAAAACATTAAAATTAATTCTGGGTCGAATTTAAGGTAACACCATTACATCGACTTCTATCTCTCACCAGCCAAAAGACGAACAGAATGAATGAATGTTTAACGACACCCTAGCACGGCTCACTAACTTCTAACATATCATCTGCGACAGACAAGCCAGATAGCTCAGGTGTATCCAGGTTGGATATAAAAAAGAAATAATCATTGATATATATATATATATATATATATATATATATATATATATATATATATATATATATATATAGATATATATATGTATAGATAGATATATAGATAGATAGATAGATAAATATAGACACACACACACACACACACACACACACACACATATATATATATATATATATATATATATATATATATATATATAATCTAAGTTAGGGAACAACTAATCACTCCCCTCAATTTGGCTCATGGCAACGTCCGTTGTATATAGTGTGCTTAATACATATTTTAATATGCTAGCAACTGTTTACTTGTATATATATATGCATGTACGACTTGATATACATATATGATATATATATATATTCCATAGTTAATTAGGGACAAATTATGAGTGGGAAAGTGAAAGTGAAAGTGAAAGTGAATATAACGAAGTGTTGTAATTTGAACTTTGACACTCCTATCCATAACACTGATTCAGCCGGTTTCTTTATGTGGCAATTGGTGCACGAATGGTCCCAATGGTAAACCGTCCGCGTGATGCGCAGTCGGTCTGGGATCAATACCCGTTAGAGGGCCCATTCCTCGTTCCAGTCAATGCAACACGGCTGGTATATCAAATGCCGTGGTATGTGCTACCCTGTCTGGAATAGTACATATAAAATATTCCTTGCTAATAATGGGGAAAATGTAGCGGCTTTCCTCTCTAAGACTGTCAAAATTATCAAATGTTTCACATTCAATAACCGACGATTAATAAATCAAGGTGCTCTAGTGGTGTCGTTAAACGAAACAAACAAACTTTAACTTTACACAAAGGACGTAGCCCAATGGCAAAACGCTCGCTTGATGGGATCAATCCCCATCGATGGGCCTATTGGACTATTTCTTGTTCCAACCAGTACACCACGACTGGTATATCAAAGGCCGTGGTATGTGCTATTCTGTCTTTGGGATGATGCATATAACAGATCCCTTGCTACTAATGGAAAAACCGGCCTCGGTGGCGTCATGGCAGGCCATCGGTCTACAGGCTGGTAGGTACTGGGTTCGGATCCCAGTCGAGGCATGGGATTTTTAATCCAGATACCGACTCCAAACCCTGAGTGAGTGCTCCGCAAGGCTCAATGGGTAGGTGTAAACCACTTGCACCGACCAGTGATCCATAACTGGTTCAACAAAGGCCATGGTTTGTGCTATCCTGCCTGTGGGAAGCGCAAATAAAAGATCCCTTGCTGCCTGTCGTAAAGAAGAGTAACCTATGTGGCGACAGCGGGTTTCCTCTAAAAACAGTGTCAGAATGACCATATGTTTGACGTCCAATAGCCGATGATAAGATTAAAAATCAATGTGCTCTAGTGGCGTCGTTAAATAAAACAAACTTTACTTTTTTTTTACTAATGGAAAAATGCAGCAGGTTTCCTCTCTAAGACTATGTATGTCAAAATTAATAAATGTTTGACATCCAATAGCCGATGATTAAAAACACGATTAATAAATCAGGATGCTCCTGTGGTATGTATGTGTGTAAAAAAAAAGAAAGAAAGAAAGCCCTTTGAAGTGAAGTCATGCCTGATTTCCCTACTTCCGGTGTCCGTATTGCCTGCATGATGCGTAATGGAACGATAACCGAGGATTCCGAGCTTTAAGCCCACGGTTTCTTACAATGTTTATATCAGTGGCGGATCTGAGGGGGACACGCTTCTTCCCGCTAAATTCTGCGATAGGATTTTTTATTTTTTTATTATTATTATTATGTTGTTTTATATGTTATATAATTATATAAAAACAAATTTTATGTAAATAATCATATTCATTTTACACCCAAAAGCCGATATGTATTTTTGAGCTGGGGTGTAGTTAAATATTTATTCATTCATTAGTTTTGAAGTGACAACAGTTTACCATTTCTAACTAGGATAGATTCTCGTCGGTGGGCCCATTGGGCTATTTCTCGTTCCGGCCAGTGCATCAAAGGCCGTGTTATGTGGTATACTGTCTGTGAGATGGTACATATAAAATATCCCTTGCTACTAATGGAAAAATGTAGCGGGTTTCCTCGCTAAGACTTAAAATTACCAAATGTTTGACATTCAATAACCGATGATCAATGTGCTCTAGTGATGCCGTTAAACAAAACAAACTTTTGAAAAAAACATGTAAAGGGTATGAACTTATTTAAAAATAGTCCAAAGAACAAGTACGAAATGAGCAACGCTAACACCTACCCTCTCACATTTCCGTTCTAGGTGTCTCTGCAGATTACAATTTGCCATTAAATAAAGTATCAGTTTGCAGTTAATGGATTTGTTTTGTGCATCCCTAGCTGGATTGTCCTCTAGCCATGTCATGTTTTTATGTTGGGTCAAGGCTAGAGACTACTGTATGCAACAGGTTGTCAATTTTCAACAACCAAATGGTCGCAAACTAGTGCCTTAATATGAAATTTAAAATCAGTGTATACCAACATGAATGTATGTATGAATGAATGAATGAATGAATGAATGAATGAATGTTTAACGACACCCCAGCACGAAAAATACATCGGCTATTGGATGTCATACTATTGTAAATCAAACAAATAAAGTGATGATCAACATTAATATAAAAAGAGTCAAATAAAAACAGTGTAAAGAACTGAAAAAATACAAATATCACAGATATATAAAATTAAAATTTAGAGTAAAAGTCTGTATCACGTAAAAATTGTAAAACAAATTCTGGATGGAATCGAAATGATTGGGACACCAACATGGACACGGGGCAAGTTCAAAGCAGACTTGGCAGCAACATATGCCTTTTCGTTACCCTTAATGCTAACATGGCTGGGTATCCAACACAATATAACATCTTTATTGGCAATTGATAAAACGACACACTTTCGTATCACCATCCCAACTAAGGGATGCTCCAATTTCACATACTGTAAGGTTTGGCGACACGAAAGTGAGTCTGTAAAAATAATATATTTGGATTTAATGATTGCCCAGGTTTCAGCAGTAAAGATTGATGCTGAATCAGGCAATCGCATGGGAATTATTCTGTCAGATGGAAAAACTGCGAACTAAAATATAAATTGGGGTGAGGGTGTAGAATGCGTATATAGCATGTATACTTTGGAATACTGTAGAGGCCCTTTTTAAAAGTTGCACCCACCCCTCTCCAGGCGGGGACCCCTGGCTATCTTTTTGCTAAACAATATACATGTATATTACCGAACATTCACAAAATGCAAACTTATCCCGTCTACCTGTCAAGGACTTTTAAAGTCTATTTTCAAAAATCAAGGATCCCTGCCACGACTCATTAGAAAAATCACGCACCGACCCCAGATATGATACTTATTGCGTTTTATATTACTTGTGTTATACAATCATAATTCGAGGTGTTTTACATGTCTTACGTGTAATAGCACCTATTCCATTTAGTAATCTTCCTACAAAGAGACAAGGGGCGGGACGTAGCTCAGTGGTAAAGCGTTCGCTTGATGCGCTCTCGATCTAGGATCGATCCCCGTCGGTGGACCCATTGGGCTATTTCTCTTTCCAGCCAGTGCTCCACAACTGGTGTAACAGAGGCCGTGGTATGTACTATCCTGTCTGTGGGATGGTGCATATAAAAGATCCCTTGCTGCTTATCGAAAAGAGTAGCCCATGAAGTGGACATGGCGGGTTTCCTCTCTCAATATCTGTGTGGTCCTTAACCATATGTCTTACGGCATATAACCGTAAATAAAATGTGTTGAGTGCGTCGTTAAATAAAACATTTCCTTCCTTCCAAAAGGACAAACTGTATTAGTCCAAGAGCTAGGTGGGTATTTATTTAACCGAAAAAGCCCAACAGGTCTGGAATTAGGTTTCTTAGTTGCTAAATCTATTCCGATTTTTAAAACATTTGATGTTTTTAAAGGGGCATTCCCATGTTTGTTGCATTGTAAGATGTTTCCGCCTAATAAAATATTTCTACGATTAAACTTACATATTAAATATATTTTCTTGTTTAGAGTATCAGTGTCTGTGTATTCAAGGTGTTTCTGTCCGTCTTATTAACAAGCCCAAACTGGATTTTTTTTTTTAGGAAATTAAATGAAATTTAACCTAGTACAAATATTACAATGACCAGAAATATATTTGATATGTAATTACAGTCGTCAGAAAGTCTCTGTTAGTCGATAACATCTTAAAAATTCCAGCAAACTCAGGAATGTTTAATTTAATAACAGTGTTGAAATCTGCGCCATGAAGGAATTAGGAGTAGGGATAACTAAAATGTCTGTAGTTCAGTTAATATACAAGATAGAATAACAAATGACCCATTATATTAACACTACTGATCCCTACTGGGTATTCATAAAATAAAAAAAAAATTTTTTTTTTTAATTAGGTCTGAAGAGGTCAAAAGGTCACCATTTTGGACCGGGGCTTGAAACCTGAGACATTTTTTGGTCAAACTTCTCTCATTTCTGTAACATGTGGTTTATGAAACATTTTTAACTATGTTTGTATATTTCTGTGTATATGGAAGAGGAACACAACTGGTTCCGACATACATACATACATACATACATACATACATACATACATACATACATACATGCATACATGCATACATGCATACATACATACATACATAGATACATACATACATACATACATACATACATACATGCATACATACATACATACATACATGCATGCATACATGCATACATACATACATACATGCATGCATGCATACATACATACATACATACATACATACATACATACATAGATACATACATACATAGATACATACATGCATACATGCATACATGCATACATGCATACATACATGCATGCATGCATGCATACATGCATACATAGATACATAGATACATGCATGCATACATGCATACATGCATACATACATACATACATACATGCATGCATGCATGCATGCATACATACATACATACATACATGCATACATGCATACATGCATACATGCATACATAGATACATGCATACATAGATACATGCATACATGCATACATACATACATACATACATACATACATACATGCATAGATACATGCATAGATACATGCATACATACATACATACATACATACATACATAGATACATACATACATACATACATACATACACACACACACACACACACACACATACATACATACATACATAGATACATACATACATACATACATACATACATACATACATACATAGATACATACATACATACATACATACATACATACATAGATACATACATACATACATACATACATACATACTATCCAGGCATGTTGCAACGGTAGGTTTATAGATTACTATTCAAACTGATGGTGATAACATGAAGTAATCATGATCTGCATTTCTACATAGGTTGGTTGATTAGTTAGGTCATCAGAGGTCAAAAGGTCACGCCGATTTACCGAAGCTTAAAATTGGTCCATTTTCTTCGGTTAGACTTCTCTCTTATGTCCATAAAATGTGGTTTATCAAGTCTTTTAAACAGTCTGTGTATACTTCTAGCCAAACAGAAGAGGAAAACAACATGTTTAGTCAAATCGTTCTGACATAAAATATATAATGCACGATTTTTGTGATATGGCGGTTTGTCAGAATTTCCGATATTTAAGCATAGTGGAAACATAATGCCGTATAAATCTAAAACCTTTTATGGTAGGATTATATATTACGACACACATTTCAGCTAGTAGCATGACGTAACGATTGATATGCATTGCTACACGATTGGCTGATTAATTAGGTCACCAGAGGTCAAAAGGTCATATAACTTAGTAAAACCTTGAAAGGTATGGAATGAACATCTTGGTTCAAATAGGTTCCACATTATAAGGTTTCTGTAAGATAGAGTTTCGTTTTCAGACACTTCACTGCTATCCATGTCGATGGTAAAACATCCAATTCCAGGTGCATCTGTCACCCAGAAAACCCACGTTTACGTTCTGAAATGGACAAATTAACAAGCGCAAGTGGTATATGTTTGTTCTGCAATAAAAGGTCAATGAGCAAATGCCATTATTGATATTTTGGGGCATCACTTGCCCTGTGGAAATGCAATCAAGACTATCATCTGACTCGTTATCATCAAAATATTCCTAGTCTCTTTTATCCAGGCTAACACTTTTAAAGATCCGAGTTGACCGTTTCGTCTCCATATGCGAATCTTTATCCTTCAACAGACTGTATACTTGAGTGGCTCCTATCCATGTTCAGAAGGACGTGAAAGAACCACCTGCAGGATGAAAGGATGCACCGTATGACTTTTATCATTGAACAGTATTAAGTTATTTTAGAGAATTAAGTATTCTAATTGTTTACCTCTATTATTTATGTCATCGCATCGCCACAAAGTGTGGTCATCATTAAAATCTCCCATGATAATAAAGGGAGTAGGGAGCTGACCCTAGGGTAAAATTTATACTTGTTTCGAGGGGCTAAATAAACTGAACATAGAGTAATAGTCTTATGAGCCGTAACTTTAACAGCCATAGCTTGTAAATTTGGAGTTAATGTGACTTTACTCTGGGGAATTTACAAGAATGGAAAACTCCCCCAGACGTTCTATTTTCAGTTTCTTGACATTTATGGTAGAGATTAAATCCTCTGATGTTAATACTGTCAGTATCCTTCAGAACCAAATGAACTACGTAGCTACATATCCATACGCCAGAAATACATATACATGTATTGCCAAATCAGAATTGCTGCCCATCACAAAAAAAAGGATCCCATTTTAAAAACACCACCCATTTATTGGTGGGCTAACAATATAATTACGTACACTACACGACGTAAGGTATGCCACCAGTCTAGCTGGAGTAGTTACCAGTGAACGTGGTATAGATGCTTCGCATTTTTACCAACACAATGTGTGGTATTTGCATGTCTATAGATGTTTCAAAATGTGCGCACATCACTTTCTCAACAACAGCTTCCGATTTTAGTGCAACTGATTTTTGTTCCCCTACCCGTGCCCCCCCCCCCCCCCCCCCCCTCATTTCATCCACTTTCCCATTTCTACATTGAAAAAGACTATATTTTATGATACTAACTTACCAACACATCATATGGCTTCTCTGATAACTCTGTCCTTATTATCATCCAAATTTAAATAAGTATATTTTATAATATGCATATAGATAGAACTTTGATTATTATTTTTCAATCCATTATGTCTTAGGAGCAACATTAATTTGAAAGGGGATTTTCATACAGCTAATGAAATGCAACCATATTGCATGTTCCTGCTGTTGTCCCATTGCTTGTTACAGTTTTTATCAGTAGCTATTCACTGTGGAATCATGCTACCACCCACATAAATCCTCTTCAATAAGCAACCTATCAGGTCTGTAAACCATCTGTTTTATTGAGAAATGTGGGTGTTTAGCAGCTCAGCTACCATGGTGTTTTCTGTAGGTGTCGAAGAATAAACACATGAAACAATTGCTGCACTAATGAGGCAGCACAACACTGTGAAACAAGGAGGATGAAAGAGAAGTGTTTACATACCATGCTTATATTATTTGGCTACCGATCATAGGGTGGTGTATTTTTTAAATTGAAATACTTTTATTTGGTGGTACCCGGCCTCGGTGGCGTCGTCGTTAAGCCATCGGACATAAGGCTGATGGGTACAGGGTTCGTAGCTTGGTACCGGCTCCCACCCAGAGCGAGTTTTAACGTTTCAGTGGGTAGGTGTAAGGCCACTACACCGACTTCTCTCTCACTAACCCACAGAGAGCTGAGGTATGTGCCCAGAACAGCGTGCTTGAACCTTAATTGGATATAAGAACGAAAAATAAGTTGAAATAAATAAATAAATAAATTAGGTGGCAAAAACAAAAACATACACAAAGTATATTTCCATTATCACAACACATAAACATTGATTCGACGGATTTAATTGAACATCAGTCATTGGCTGAAGCTTAGATCTTTTTGGATGAAAATGCCAAACAAGATGACATAGCGCATACAGGAAAAGCCACACCCTGACATGTCTATACAATGGCACAACAGGCCTCGAAACCTCGAAATAGTTTGATGTAAATGCAAGACATGATGTGGGAGTATGAGCAGTTCCTGTCAAAAAACTGGTCTCAATTGTCCTACTGGGTGTGGAGAATGTTGAAGCAGCTAAGCCAATTTGTTTGCTGCAATAACAAAGAACAATGAGACATAACATCTACAACAACTTTCAAGAATTCTGCTAATTTTATAGTTTTGATTGCCAAAAACCGTCAAGAAATATATTCAGTTCTCATTAACATAATAAATTTAACTGGCTTTCTTAATTATCTTTTTCTTTATTTTTGCGTAATGCATCCCTGTATCCCCAAACGGAATACACATAGTGCTTATCATTTGATATAATTGAAGACTTCACATAGAAACAGAATTATTTAAAAATTAGGTTACTTTGATAGTCATTTTGAACTGAAGTAATGGAAGAATAAACAAATAAGCTCACATAGTGTTTAATTGTCTTCGATAATATTATTAACAACAGTTCAACATTTAAAATCAGTATAAAATAAAAATTTCAAGTCAAGATATTGTCAAATGAAGTAGTATGGTCACAAAAGAGTACATGGTCTTAAGTTTTAAAGCGTCGCCGCTCCCAGTGGTATGATAACAAATAGTTGAACGAACATTTCGACGGTTATGGTCGCTCTCTCAGCCAGATATCTCTATAACGAAAACACGGACATTTCGACGGTTATGATCGCTCTCTCTGTTAGAGATATGTCTATAGCGAAAACACGGAATGGCTGTCCACTAGACCGAGTACTCTGCCGTTTGAGAGCTAGACGGACATTTGCAAGGTTATGATCGCTCTCTCATTTAGAGATATGTCTATAGCGAAAACACGGAATGGCTGTCCACTAGACCGCGTACTCTGCCGTTTGAGAGCTAGACGGACGGCTATGATCGCTCTCGAACGGCAGAGTACTTACTCGGCCTAGAGGATCACTACCAGACCTCGAAGAACGTAACATGACAATAATTAGTGATGGTGATATTTCACATTTACGGTGACCCAGGCTATCCTGTACGATATGGCTCCTTATCGAGGTGCTAACAGATCTAGAAGAGCAGCAATTCAACAAAGCTATGTCGGAGGTTCGTGTTTTTATCAAGTGGACATTTGGTAAAATAATATCGCAATTTCTTGGATTACAATAAAAACAAATTCTTAAAGTCGCAAACCTTAGCTTCAACCCGTGAAAATTGGAGACAAGTTTAATTAATCCGAAAACCAGAGTCCCTGGTCATATCAGAGACCGGACTCGTGGTAGGCGTGTTCGAAACCTCTGTGGTACATGACAACGTTAAAGCAGTTGCCCACCTATCAAACAAACCTGTAACACATTTGGATAAGGTTACAACAGAGTGAAACAAGTGTGTGACGTTGAAACAATGAAATGTCATTTAAAATATAGACTAAAAGTTGACTCCATAACCGTGACTTCTCAGACGCAAGTGCGTTTTTAAAAAATACGAAAAAAGCATTTTGTGATAATGAAAACACCAGGATGACCAGAAACACTAAAATATAAGTTTGCAAAAATAAAAACGAGCTAAAAGCAGAGTTACAGGGCACGAAGTTGGTAAAGAACTAAAGATATGGATTTATTAAATGAGAGATTAGACGAACAGGAGCAGTATTCACGTAGGAACTGTTTAATTAAAGTTTCATAACGTGAAACTACGCGACACGTCACAGACAATCAAGAAGTAATTGACATATGAAAAAAAACCCATTTCAAATGAATATCAATGCAGCAGGCATTAGCTGAAGTCATAAACTGGGGAAACCAAAAGATGGTAAACATAAATTTATTGTTGTTTCGTCACATATTGAACGCTAAAGTCTGTGTATCAAAACAAGAAGAAACTAAAATATTATCCCGACAAACTATTAATAACAGAATCGCTCACCCAGGACCTGTACAACCGATGGAGTTATTAAATTAACTGGAAATATTAATAATGTATATCAATAAAAATCAATTTAACGCTTGCCAATCATAACTTTATTCACGTCCTGTTGTAATAATCGACATGTATTAAAATGTTCAAAACTAACGTTGTCTTTTTCACATTTTAAAACAGTTCCATCATCAGCGTAGATTTGTATCTCAAGTTCTAATTTTTGTAATTGTCCCGGTCTCCCGTCTTTCCAGCTTGAACGTCTCTTTGCTGAGTTTTAATTCCTCTTTTATTTAATTTCCAAATCCTCTTGTTTTAGTAGTATGTATATATATATATATATATATATATATATATATATATATATATATATATATATATATATATATATATATATATATGTTCTACTTGATATTTTCTACTCTGACTGTACGCTACATTTTGGTGGAGTGTACCCATCTGAAAGAAATTCGAAAAGATATATTTGGACCACGAACTGTGATGGGATCCTTTCGATTCCATCCAGAACGATTTTACAATTTTTACGTGATACTGAATTTTATTCTAAATTTTAATTATATATATCTGTGATATTTGTATTTTTACACAGTCCTTTACACTGTGTTTTTATTTTAACTGTTGAATTTTTATATTGGTGTTGATCATCACTTTGTTTTTCCCATTACCATAGTTTGACACCCAATAGCCGATGTGTTTTTCGTGCTGGGGTGTCGTTAAACATTCATTCATTCATTTACTTGATATTTTCAGATGAAGACATTACTCCAAGACAAAAAGACACGAAAGAATGCTGATATGTCAATGTGTCTTAAGTAAAATAATGAAAAAAAAGAAGAAAATAACTAAAACCACGATATTTCGTTATTGCTGTTTGTTGTTGTTTTTCGATATGCTTCTAAACTTCTTGCCTCCTTATTGCCGTTGTAGGTAGAAATATATTAAATGAAATGAATGAATGTTTGACGACACCCAAACACGAAAAATACATCGGCTATTGGGTGTCGAACTATGATAAAAGCAAAACTTAGTAATGGTCCACATCAATATAAAAATTCAACAGTTAAATAAAAACAGAGTAAAGAACTGTAAAAATACAAATTTCACAGATAGATAATATTAAAATTTAGAATAAAAATCAGTATCATGTAGAAACTAATATGTTCTATGGAATCCAAAGGATTCCATCACATTTCGTTGTCTAAATATATTTTTTCGAGTTTCTTTATGATGCTTATACTCCACAAAAATGTGGCGTACCGTCGAGTACACGGACAGTGCTCACACTGAGGACAGTTTACGACATCCCCATGTTCAGACCACGGTACGGCCCTGCTGGTACAGGAAATGGTACTGGGGAAAAAATATCGTCTGGTTTGTTGCTACATGCATTTGCATATATCAGAAAATATGCAGACTCGTCTTAATTGAATGCTATCAGGCAACACGAATTGAAATCACCATAAAAAGTTTTTTTTTCTTTTCTGAAAGTGCATATCGACATGTCCAAATATAGAGAATTGGCCCATAATATAGTGTTTTTAACTACATAGATTAACTTTGTCGCCTATAAGATTTTATTTGGTACAGTACAACCATGTGTTGGTATACCGGAAATGGTGGTTTCCAAACTTTATCAAGTTTATTCTTTCTTTCCTTTAAAGGGATATTCCTGAGTTTGCTGCAATTTTTAAGATGTTATCGACTAACAGACTTTTGAACGATTGTAATTACATATCAAATATATTTTCGTGCATAAAATATTAGTGACTGTATATTAAATGTATTTCTGATCGTTCTACTATTTGTACTAGGTTAAATTTCATTTTATGTCCTAAAATATATTTTTTTGTACGTACGAAATTATTTGAAAACAAAATCAAGTTTGGGCTTCTTACAAATATTAAGATGACCAGAAACACATTGAATATACAGACATTGATATTCTAAACAAGAAAATATATTAAATATGTAAGTTTAATCGTAGAAATATTTTATTAGTCGGAAACATCTTACAATGTAGCAAACTCAGGAATGTCCCTTTAAAGGTTGCAAGTTTGTTTTATGTAACGACCGTACTAGAGCACACTGATTTATTAACAATCGGCTTTAGATGTCAAATTTCTGCTAAACGAGTTGCAAAAGACAACAGACGTAGATTTACGTGAAAAGTAAGTTAGTATAGTCGGGATAGCAGTTACCGCGGGCTTGGCGATTTTTGGAATAAACATTTGGAAGCGCCATCTAGCGTTTGTTGGCATCTGCAAAGAGACAGAAGGAAGTATGTTTTTAACAAATGCGAACAAATCATTATGAAATGTTCAGTTCTCTTGTAAGTAAAAAAAGCCAAATATAAGTCATGCTCCATTTTCACAAACCTTGAAATCGTAATTTCTTGCAAAAATGTTTATTATTTCCTTCCAATTCACTCTCCGCCTTTCTATGTGTCCCAGGCCTATCGTCTGTTATTTGGGCTTGTCAGTTGACCAGCCGAATTTTTTTGTAATGACGTGTTACGGCTTGTATGGAGGCGCATAAAGGCCATACAGGGCTCGAAATGCAGTGTTAGTCCATGCACCGGTGCATGCTGCTTTTTGCGTGTGCATGTAACTTTTAAAACTGGGTGCACGCGGTGCATGCTAATATTTTTCAAGTACTGTGTATTGCGTATACTAGTATCCTGTTGTCTACCAGATTCAGACTTAAGTTGTTGAATTTAGCGTATGCATTTCGTAATCTGTTCGCCACATGAAAACGATAACTTTTATCTTATGGGCGCATCCATTTTGTATCCATAATCCTACTTACAACAATGGCTCCCTTTCGGTCATTTCCGTGAAATATATTTGCGAAAATTGCCGGCAATATCTCGGTTATATCCGTGAACGGTATTAGGGAAGGTGGTCGAGACCGACTTTGGGGTATCCACGCGCATAACACAGTTGTTGTCGTCACTGACAAATTGAACTCCGCCAGATCTGTGATCACTACAAAGTACTGTAACTGCCGTGAACATTTTCGACCTCAGATATGGGCACTTGATCAGATGATTGCGAACGTGCAGGTGCGTTACTCGCGTAGTTGACTCGAAGTAAGCCAGTGATTATTTCAATCGCAACTTCTCGTCAAATTCCGTAGGCTAATTTATATTATACCAACAGATCTTATCGAGTTAAAAAAGTTGACAACTTGCTTAATACAAAACACAAATATTCGTACGTTTTTGTAATAGGCCTATTATAGATTTCTGTAAGGCGTTTACCTTGGGTGAAATTTACAAATTTGATCAAGAATCAGTAATAAACGCAGTTGTATAACATTCCGGTACTGTTAATAAATAAATATAGGTATTGCCGAATAATTCCTAATAGCTTCGTATAAAAAAACTAAAAAAAAACGAAGTTGCATGACGCACGCGCGGTCATTAATTAATTCTTTAAACTTTTGTCATTTGAAAAAATGGCGTCAAAGCAACCATCGATCAGGTCGTTTTTCTCTGAGAGTGAATCGAAGAGGAAACCCAGCCCCACTGTACCCAATGTTAATGCAAAGAAGAAGAAAACGTACACTTTTAACGAGGATTGAAAACAGGGTCGTGAGTGGTTATTATTTGACGAACAAAATGTTAAAATGCACTGTAAATTCTGTGAAAAATTCGATAAATCGGGCAAAAGAAACAGTTTTCGTAATCCAGGTTGCGGTTCTATTCGACTACAAGAAGTTAAAGTTCATGAGGCAAGTGAGCAACACGTCCGATCAGAGGCGGCGGAACTAGCCTCAGTATGTGCCCCCAATAAATTACCAATAATTGAAGCAGTCTTAAAAATGGAACAAAATCAAAAAGTACACATGAGAATATTGTTTAAAATAGCTTTCTGGTTAGCCCAGAAGGGCAGTCCATACACAGACTTTGCAAGAATAATTGAATTACTTCAAGCAATTAGAGAACCTATTAGTGACAGCTACAAAAATGACAAACAAGCAAAATGTTTTATATCATTTATTCATAAAATGATGAATCAACAGGTTGTGGCAGACTTGGAAGAAAGTGAATTCTTTTCTGTATTGTGTGATGGTACAACAGATGTAAGCACAAGAGAACAGGAGATTGTGTATGTTAGATTTCTGAGACACGGAAGACCACAAACTCAGTTTATTACTTTGAAGTGTGTGGAAAAGGCAGACGCAGAGCACATCAAAGAGGCATTAGTGGAAGTCTTTGAAAATGATTTGAGATTGTCAGGAGATGCTATTGGATGGAAGTCTGGTTTGATAGGTGCATCTTTCGATGGGGCATCTGTGATGATGGGACATAGGAATGGGGTGTCTATTACACTGAGGGAATCCGTGCCACATCTTATTAGTATCCATAGTTCTGCCCATAGACTAGAACTTGCAGTCAAGGACACCATCAAGATGGTTAGCTACATGAGTGTGTTTGATGAAGTTCTTCAAGCTGTGTTCAAGCACTACAAGAACTCTGCTAAGAACTTCAGTGAATTGAGACAAACAACAAATGCACTGAACTGCAAATTAATGAGGCCAGTCAATCTGTATGGGACCCGATGGTTACCACACCACGAGAGAGCTGTTAAGTCCATGGAGGTGTCTTATCAGGTGTACTCAACTCATCTAGAGAACACTGCCAGATCAGGTAACAAAGAGCAGAAAGAAAAGGCCAGGAGTATTCTAAAAAACTTGTAGTCTGTCAAATTTGTGATGTTTTTAAATTTCTGCATGTTCTGTCCGCACTCAGCACTACACTCCAAAGGAAAGACTCTGGAGTTCATACATTTCATGAAGCAGTTAGCACTGCTGGGGAGCACTTGTCAGCATTAACTGACCGTGAAAAGCTTAGAAGCCTGATGATGAATGGGCTGGAGGTGAACGACAGTGCATATTCTTATCAGAATGTACAGCTGAGCAAGTCAGAGAGGAATACTAGAGGAGGATCCGCCCAGGATATTACAGTTGAAGTGGATTCAGCACTTAGAGATGCGGAGTCAATTCTGAGACAGACTCATGACAATATAGTCAGCAGGTTTGAAGAAATCATTGAACATGATATAGTTGGATCTACATATGTGCTAGATCCAAAAAAATTGCCAAGTGAACCAACAACACTATCTGACTATGGAGACAAAGAAATAAAGATTATGTTTAATCACTACAAACAACCCGTAACTATTAAGGGCTATGCTTTGTCAAGGGCTCTCACACAGTGGACTGGGTTGAAGAAAACAGTAATGAGAATACTTCATGTTCAAAGGATGAAATACCTTGACCTATGGCAGAGGCTTTTGCAGCAAGATGATGGGGAGTACAGGGACATACTTGCACTTATCAAGCTGTACTTGTGCCTTCCAATCAGCACAGCGGAATGTGAGAGAGGGTTTTCCTTAATGAAAATGGTAAAAACCGACTGGAGAAACAGTCTGACAAATGAGTCACTGACTGAACTCGTGGCTTTGTACTTGTGCAAAGAAAGCGTTACTGACTTTAATCCAGATAATGCCATAGCTCTTTGGATGACTTCAGGCAAAAGAGGCAGGAAGCTGAATCCGGTTCCCCTTGGAAAACGACCCCTCCTCGACAGTGACTGTGATCCAGCATGGATGTCAGACAGTGATACTGATAGTGACAATTAAGACAGTTAAATTAAAAAGAAAATGATAATCAACACTGTAATCAAGGTAATTAAAATATTATTTTCCTCACTGTTAACAGGATTTACCTTATTTTTGGTGCATGCAGAATTTTAATGGTGCATGTAACTGTTTTTTTTTCAGCATGCACCTGGTGAATGTAGATTTTTTTTCATTTCTAGCCCTGCCATATAATATTAAGAAGAACCATTTTTGTTTCTCGGTTTTTATTTGGCCCAGTTGATGAAGGCAAGGCGTATGAATACATACACCACACAGTAGACTGTTTGAATATATATATATATATATATATATATATATATATATATATATATATATATTTATTTATCAAATAAATGTGTCTGCTTTATTGCTGTTAAAATCATGGCTTTTATTAAAAATATATTGACAAGTTTTGCAAGGTAGTTTACGATAACGGGACAGACTCGTATCGAGTTGACTCCCGAAAGCACTGAACCACTCGCTACTTCCGACAAAATGGTGACTGAAAGTAGTTCTGTCAGTTCTGAATGTCACCTACCTGCTGTAGACTTAAATCCAAATCCTAAAGAAATATCACACAGGGTTATTGTTTGTAATTCAAATAATAATTGCTCGAATATTTTCTGCACACTACAAGGTCCGCCGAGCCCGATACATGTATTTTCCCGTGGTAAGAATGTTCTTTTTTCGGAAACGATCAACAAGAAATGGCTAAATTATGATGAAACATTTTATTCTGTAAATATTCCGAACAGAAAGCACGATAACACTTTTGACATAGGCCTAGAAGAGAGCGCCGACATGATGCTCACGACACCACGCCGAAGCCTCGACTTTAGAAATACGGAACATGAATGTTCCGAAATAGTAGGTACAGCCGATGGTTTTCCGTACCGAAATCATTTCAAAGAATTTCATGAAACGCCTAAAGGCTACACGTACACTAAAAATTATCCCAGTTGTGAAGTTGTACACATTTCACAATATCGAAATGACCACATGGTTCTCGATGAAAGCAGGTCGGGTGATGACGTCATTCATTCACCAGAAAACGCGACGATTCACGGTCAAGTGACATCGGGAGCGCCTTGCCAAACTAATTTCAAAACAAATAATTTCGGTGATTTGGGTTTACAACAGACCTCTCCTGATCAGATAAATAAAGAAATAACACGAGGGTTGGGCCAAAAGTTACCAACAGTCTCAAAGCCCATTGTGTAGGAACAGGGAAGAAAATGTCAAATATTCAGACAAGGAAAGAGTAGAATCAGGGTTATGGGGTGTAGATTTTAACGTGACTGTAGGTATGTAAGAAATCCCCTTAAGAGAAAAGAAAAAGAACCAGATACATTTGACGGAAAAAGTGTTGAGTGGATAGATTACATAACCCATTTTGAACGAGTAACTTTTTTTTGAATAATTGGTCAGATAATGAACAGGCTCTACAGCTTTCTATCGGTCTGAGAGGGACAGCGCAAAGGTTACTTGGTGATCTGTCTGCGACCCAAATCGCCAAATTTTTAAAGTTTGCCTTAGGGAGTAGATTTATTCCGATGGAGCGTGAAGCCGCCCACCGTTGTGAATTCAGGAACCGAAAAAGTTCAAAAGGGGAGGGTGAGGCCGAGTACGGTTATGCCCTCCGTAGATTGGCTAGTCGCGCATTTCCTGAAATACCTTGGTCTGCTAGGGAAGACATGATCACTGATCAGTTTACTAGTGGGTTGGGTTCTCTTGATGTTAAAAGACATGTTTAGTTTGGACACCCAAAATCTCTTGATTCGGCTATAGGGTTAGTTGTTGAGTTTGAAGCATTTGAGGGTACTCAGATAAGCAAGAAACCATATAACCAAGATTGTGATACTGACGATGTTAGGTCTCCTGTTTGTCCAGTAGTCGCAACAAAAAGTTCAAACGGATCACATAAATTCGAAACCAACTTACAAATGGAGGATATTGCATTAGCAAGTAAAGATATTAAACCCATTAAATTGCCCCCTCGTCGATTACCTATAGCTCAGAAGGAAGTCTTTGAAAAAGAGATAGACAAACTGATAAAGGAAGGTATTATTGAACGCAGTTTTATTCCTTGGTCAGCTCCTGTATGTTTAGTTAACAAATAGGATGGTAGCGTCAGATTTTGTGTAAACTCATAAAGATGCTTATCCTCTTCCTAGAATCGACGATTCGATCGATGCTCTTGCTGGTGCGAAATGGTTTAGTACTTTAGATCTAGCTAGTGGGTATTTTCAAGTTTCTATGGCAGAGGAAGATAAAGAAAAGACAGCTTTTGCTACACACAAAGGACTGTTTCAGTTTCGTGTGATGAGCTTTGGTCTGTCTAATGCCCCTGCAACGTTTGAAAGATTAATGGATCTAGTTCTAAGAGGTTTACACTGGGAGAAGTGTTTAGTGTATATAGATGATATGATAGTCCAGCGTTAGATAACCTTAGGTTGGTCCTAAGTAAACTGAGAGGTGCGAACTTACAGTTAAAAGCGTCCAAGTGTGCATTGTTCCAAAAAGAGGTGTCTTATTTAGGTCATGTAGTATCAGCTGATGGGGTAAAGTGCGACCCGGGTCAAGTTGCCGCAGTTAAGGAATGGCCGCTCCCACAGTATGCTTCAGAAGTTCGTTGTTTCTTGGGTTTAGTCTCTATTATCGGCGCTTTATTCCCGATTTTGCTACTATTCCCTTTCCACTTA